>NC_136977.1:21765145-21882645 GCF_032717465.1 Coenobita brevimanus
GAAAAGTACATTATGTTCTTATGTTCTTATGTAATATCTCAGAGTAGGGTGAAAAGTACATTATGTTCTTATGTTCTTATGTAATATCTCAGAGTAAGGTGAAAATTAGCTCAGCTTCCTCCTTTTGAGATGAAAATGTAATATATATATATATATATATATATATATATGCTTGTATACTAGTATGTAAATATAACTGTTTGTCTCAGTAAAGTGTCTAAAGTCTAAAGTCAGAGAACCGCACACCCCTCCTCCCCTTCCCCCAGCCTCACTGGCCTTTCCTCCCCGCCTCCCCCCACTTCCTCTTCCCTCCTCCCCCATCTTCCTCCTCTCCTCTTCCCCTCAACCCCCCCCCACGTCCACTCCTCTTTTTGCATACCCATGAGTTTTGCATCAGTATCTCTGCAACGCCTCTCTCTCTCTCTCTCTCTCTCTCTCTCTCTCTCTCTCTCTCTTAGACACACACACACACACACACACACACACACACACACACACACACACACACACACACACACACACACAATGCCTTTCCTCTTATCGCCTCACCAAACCTTCAAGCTCTCCCCCTCCCCTCATTCTTTTGCTTCACTCCTCTGCCTCACCCTGCCCTGCATCATGTCCTCTACCTTGCTCTCTGCCTGTTCTCTCCTTCCTCACCCGTTGTCCTCCCTTGCTCACCCTCCAAACATTACTTCTGCCTTCCTTTGCCTTTCCTGCCTTACCCATTTGCCTTCCACTGCCCCACTTCTCTCCTCGCCCCTCACACGCTCTTTCTACCTCCACTTGCCATCCCTCTGCCTTACCTTGCCCTTCCTGCCTCACTCCTTGCCCCTCCTCCCGCCTCACCCCTTGCCCCACACCCCAGTCACACGCCAGACCCAGCCAATGAGACTAGTTTTATATTATTCAGACTCAGGAGAGAAAACCCGACGGACCGCCTAGATTAAGTGTCGTTTAGATTCACCGGAATACTAAGCACTGGCGAGAGAGAGAGAGAGAGAGAGAGAGAGAGAGAGAGAGAGAGAGAGAATGTGGCCACTCAAGTACTTGTTCTGAATAACCTTCAGACTATTATATTCACCTGAAGAAAACCCATACCTGTTAAATTGTTAATGATTATCTCGGTTTAAGCAATGATAGGACAAGTAGCAATGCAGGCTCGTCTGCATACTTCCGGTAGCTATATTTGTGTGTGTGTGTGTGTGTGTGTGTGTGTGTGTGTGTGTGTGTGTGTGTGAGGGAAAATGAACCCGCGTGCAATGAAGCGTGAATATAGTTGTGCATGAGACACACACACACACACACACACACACACACACACACACACACACACACACACACACACACACACACACACACACACACACACACACACACACACACACACACACCTTGAGAAGGTCTTAAGTTAGAGCTAACATGTACTCACGCAAGGATGCAAGAGAGGACAGAGGAGGGGAGAGAAAGGGGGAGGGGGAGAGGGAGATCGAGAGGGAGGGACGATGAGGGGGGAAGAGAAAGGGACGGATGAGAGGGGGATGGGAGAGAGAGGGATTTTGAAATTCCAGGCAACAGGCGAGACTGGGTAAAGGAAAGGGCAGTGGGAGGGAAGGGGGAAAGGAGAGAGATATGAGGTGGAAAGGAGTTGTATAGGGAGTGGCAAAGGAAGGCTAAGGAGAGAGGTAAAAGGTGACGGAGAAAACAGAGGAAAGGAGGAAGACAACAGGGAGAGAGGAAGGAAAAGGCTGAGGGGAAGTGAGAAATAGATGGGACTTGAGAGAGAAAGAGAGAGAGAGAGAGAGAGATGGGTGGGAGGAAGAATATTTGAGGTTGGAGGAGTTGGAGTGATAAGGAGAATTGGTGTGCCTTGAAAAACAGGGCTAGGGTGTTTGAGTAGAGGGTTGGCTATGAAAAACAGGGCTGGGTAGTCGGGGCAGCAGGTAGTCTTGCACTGATAAGCAAATGTAGATTGCCCAGTATTTGCATTTTGCTTCTTTTTTCCTGTTTGAAATGTGAGATAAATACCGCTTGGGAATTAATGGTGAAAATGGTGGAGCTGTGTGTGTGAGGGAGGTGGCGAAATGAGGTAGGGTTGGTGTAGTGTTAGGGACTGGATCAAGAAGAGTGACAGTGATAGAACTTGTTGAATGGAGGACGGGTTGAGTGAGTGTGGTGGGCGATTTTATGTGGGATTAGAGAGAGAGAGAAGGGGGGGAGGTAAAAATGGGTGAGAGTAAGGGCTCAAGATAGGGAATGGAGGGGGAGGGATAGGCTGAGTTAGATGAGGTGGAACGGAGGGGGGGGGGAGGTAGAAGTGAGAGGGATAGAAGTGTGGCGAATGCTGGAAGAAGAGGAGGGAAGGGGAGAGGAAGGGAAGTAAGATAGTGGGCGTGAGGGGAGGGGGGGGGAGCAGTGGAGGTGAAAGGGCTTGGAAAGGGATCAAGGAGGAGCCAATAAGGAAGACGTTCCCTATGGGTGGATGGGGAAGGGAGAAGACGGGAGAAGGCAGAGGAGAAAGGGAGGGGAGAAGGGGGAGGGGAGGGGAGGGGAGGAGTGGTGGCATCTCAGGTATGTTGCGGCTTGCGAGGTGACGAGACACTGGGGATAAGAGGGGTGGGGAAGAGGAGGGGAGGGGAGAGGGGATGGGAGAATGAGAATGGGGAAATAGAAGGGGATAGGGGGAGAGGTATTAGAGGAGGTGGGAGAGTGGAAAAGGGAGGGAAGGGGGACGGAATGATTTGGGAGATGAGTAGATAGGGGGGGAAAGGATGAAAAGCTAGAGAAAGAGGGAGGGAAGGAGGTAAGGCAGACGTAGGAGGGGAAAGGGAATGCAAGGCCTGTAGAGGGGATGGGAGGGGAGGGGAAGGAGGAGGGAACTGGGTGGGGGAACGTGGCACATCTCACATCAGCATCAACACGAGAGTACGTAGCAGTGGTGATATGGAGGGTGTGTGACGCCATTTGTTGCAGCGTGAGAGTACTGATTGTTGGGTCCGAGGGAACGGGCTGCCTGTTATTTACTCAGGATTGGGTTCACAGAAATACAGACAAAAAATTCTTGGTACTGAGTTAAGCATTAGGTTGTTATTCACTTGTGTTAACCTCTCACTTTTTTTGTTTGTTTGTTTTTTGTTGGTATGGACGCACTTAGATATTCGTTTTAGGGCGCGTCCACACGTGTGCTCGAAGAAGTGCTGGCAACTTGTAACATAGTAACGAACAAGCTGCAAACATTTTGGGAACAGCAGCGTCCAGATCATGTTGGCAACATCATGATGAAGTCTCAGCTGCCTGGTATGGAGACACTTATCCCATCACCTCTGCTGCCAGTGCTCAAAGCTGCACTAAATTATGTTTGCATACATCTGTCCAAATACTGCTGCAGTCATGTTCCCGAACAGTTGCCTGCCGTGTTGCCAACTTATGTTCGAGAGCACCTGTGGACGCGCCCGTATATAATCTGATGCCAATCGATTACCTTTTTTTGTGAAATCATAGCCATCAGGGAGTTAAAACCGTCTTGACTATACCCCTTGCTATTTTGTATTCAGATTAATTCCAGACAGTTTAGTTCTGCTGAGGGAAATCCTAGCAGTAAAAGGGTGGAGAATATCTTTAAAAATCGCAGGTGTTACTGTCGATACAATTATTTCGTTTCGGCTAGTACCATGATTTTTTTTTTTTTTTTTACTGAGAAATCTTACAGGTCAGAGGTATAATTTAACTCTTGACAACATGAAGTATTTTAGCCTATAAATCATCACTTGTGAATTAAGAAAGTAGTGTGTGGTTTGAAGAAGGGTCGTTGCTAGGTAGAGAGAAAAGTGCCCTATCATGAGGGGTTAATCAGCTATATAAGCAGGCGAGACTGGCAGACACAGAACTTTCCCATCACCACCAGAGAGTGATCCAATTAAACAGATAGCCAGCGTTGCCCCTTACACACACACTCTCCCCTCTCTCCCCACCCCCATTGCACTCCCCATCACCATTCACATCCCCCCACCCACACACACCGTCCCCCACCACCGTTCACATCTCCCCTCCACCCATACTGCCCCCTACCACTGTTCGCGTCCCCCCCCACCACCATCACCCCCACCACCGTTCACATCTCTCCTAGACCCATACCGCCCCCCACAACGATTCACATTCCCCCTCCACCCACACCGCCCCTCCAATCACCCCTCCCACCATCTTGCACACTCCCTCGCCTCCCTCCTCACCGCCCAACACCCACCCACCTAGCGTGCCGGATTGAGGGCGTCATAGAATTAACACGGAACGAGTGTACAGTTACGGTGCGCTACTGACGACAGTGAACTGTTAATAGTAATGGTAGGATATTGGTGGTTTGGTTTGTGGGATGTGGGAGCCAATTTGATAACGCCTGTTATTACTCTTTATATGTACGCTAATTAGTTAGTAATATTGTTTGATAAACCTTGCCCTAGTCCTTTCACCTTAACATGGCCCAAATTTGTTTTTGTCTTTCTACAGCTTATTTCACGTAGCCCAGCGGTAGAATAAGACAGCACTACAGCTATAAATCCTTTTAATAGCACTTCTTCTTGACCAGCACCATATTCTAGTGTTAACCTCACGTTACAACTCAGCAGGCAAGATGGAGAGATGACAATTTTAGGCCAAGTTAGAGTAAAAAGGGTGTAGTGTATTATCTCTATAACTGTTGGTATTATTATCGTTATCATCGTCAGTTGCTAGGTAATCTCATTAGTTAAACCTTGCTATTTCGCAACTGGAATCACTGTGGCTCAGTGAAAGCGCATTCGTCCCCCCCACAACCGCCTGAGCTGTTTTGGTAGTAAGTCCCTGTATGTTCGCTCATTGTCAGGTCATGCTGATGATATACAGGGTGTCCCCGTAGGAAAAAGGCATAACTGGGAAATTATAAATGAGCGAATTCTTAGTAAACCTGTTATTTCAATTTGCGTCAAAGTTTCAATCAATAAGTAGCTACAAAAAACATGACCTAATGGGCAAAATGGTCTCCCTCATAATTCACCCATAAGGACATCAGTAACAGCTCTGTAACGGTTGAGATTTGGACCCGTGTTGATTTAGCGATTTATAATCACAATTCGCTTATATAACATTTCCTAAAGTTATCCCCTTTCCTCCCGGGACGCCTGCATACTAAGTTGGACACACATGCATACCCAACATAACACTTCAGTTTTTACATGAACCCCTGTCAGTGCCGTAGGAGGTAGTGTTCGAGATTGCAACACAAGTGGTAGGCGATGTGATTGCTATATTCCCATCCTACAGTAGATACCCTCGACCCTTTAAGCGCCTGTTCACGATGAGGCCAGAATCGAACATTTTTTAACGCCAGCAGTTCAGTCTTGTAAGATGAGATAAGAACTGAAAAAAAAAAAAAAAAAAGGGGGGGGTCCATTAGACCACGTTATAGGTAAGCTGTTTCATACTGTCAGACATACTGTATCTCACGGTAAGTGACGGAATACCCTAATTGTAAACTAGTAATACGGAATGATTTTGCCTTTGTCTTTACCTATACGCTTGGACAGTTCTAATAAGAATACCGCCACTTTTGACTTCCGTGTGAACAAGCCCAAGTCGTCATATATAAAAAGCAAGGAGTAGGGAAGCAATTTTTTTTCGATGCAAGTAATATTTTTCCCTATGCTTGTAATATTTTTTCCCTCTGACTGTAATAGTTTTTTGGACGGGAAACATTTTGTCCCTCTGCAGGGAATATTTTTTTTCCTGTGCGGGTAATTTTACTCCTATGTGGATTATAATTTTTTTTTTATGCAGGTAATATTTTTTTTCTTATGCGAATATTTTTTTCCAGTGGGGTATTTTTTTCCCTGTGGGGTAATATTTTTTTTTTACAGGTTATATGTTTCTTATACGGGTAATTTTTTCCAATGGAGTAATATATATATTTTTTTCCCTACGGGGTAATATTTTTTCCATAGTATCCAGAGGAAAGTTCCACCCTACTTGTTCCACTTAATACACCCACCCTACTTACAGTAGTAACACGTAGTGACCCCAGACCTCTGGTTTGCAATGGACCCTCATTGCAGGGCGTGTCATTGCAGATAATACAAGGTTAATAACACATTGTGGGACGTGATGCTGAGGGGGGTGTGCGTGCGTGACTGGGACAGGTGGTTTCTTAGGGTGCTTCCACACATGCCCTCGAATTTATGTTGGCAACACAGCTGGCAACATGTTCGGGTACATGAATGCAGCAGTATTTGGACAGATGTATGCGAACATGTTTCAGTGCAGCTTCGAACACTGGCAGCAGAGGTGATGGGATACGTGTGTCCATACCAGGCAGCTGAGACTTCATCATGATGCTGACAACACGATATGGACGCTGCTGTCCCCAACATGTTTGCAGCGTGTTCGTTACTGTGTTGCTTACATGTTGGCAACACTTGTTCAAGCACACGTGTGGACGCGTCCTTACACACACACACACACACACACACACACACACACACACACACACACACACACACGTACGTCTGTTTTTGTATGGAGCCTAATCATCTATAAAGTCATGCCCCTGACCTGATGTCGCGGGTGTGTCGTCGGGGGAGCATGAAAAAATTAAATGATGATGGGAGTACAGGACGTTAGAGAGAGAGAGAGAGAGAGAGAGAGAGAGAGAGAGAGAAAGAGAGGTGGGGGAGGGGGGGAGGAATATCCATAATAGTCGGGGATAATTTAATGTAGGTGGCTCAACAGTGGCTACAGGGAGGCAGAAATAACAGAGAAAGATAACTACAACTAAAAAAAAAAAAAAAAAAAAATTAAGAGAGGTTGTCATGATACAGACGAGGATAATTAAAAGACGATGATACAGCAGCACTACAGGAAGACAAAATAAACAATGGGAAGGATGGGTGGGGAGAGGAGATGGGATGGGAGGAGGCTAGGTTCAGAGGACGGGAGATTGACAGCTGTGTGTGTGTATGTGTGTGTGTGTGTGTGTGCGTGTGTGTTTCCAAGTTCAGTAAAAAATTATTTTCCTGAGACTGGTTGAATAGCTCATAGCGAAGTCAAACAATCTCAAACACGTTTTATTCCAAATGAGTTTTTTTTTTTTTTTTTCACTAGTTTTAATTAATCATCAGGCGAAATTAAGGCCGTAGCTAGTTGATTCAACGACTACATAATACATGAACTCTGGGATAAACTTCCTCATTCTTTCTTTTACCTTTTGCAATATCCAGTCTTTCAAGATGTGTCCAGACATCTCGAATTAAAACCATCTTTACTCTGCCTTACTTTGAAAGGGGAAAGTTTTTGCAGATTTTAAGCCTTTGGTTCCTTCTCTTTGTATAAAGGTGTTCAAGTAGAAGGAACTGTTCGTGTAAGGTAAGTAGGCACTAGAGAGAAATGAAGAGTAATTATAGTAATTAATGCTGCAACAAGAAGAGACCACTTCAAATAGGACACTTGCAGGGAAGGCAATGGCTGATCTTATCGGCAGTGTGTTGTAAGCAATTAGATTTCAAAGGCAAACATTCCAGTGCAAATTAGAAGTGTGCAATTACGAAGAGGCAAGAACTCGACCTAACATCAACACTGTCAAAAAAGACAACTGCATTCCAGTCTAATAGACATGACAAAACCAACAAAAAAAAAAAAAAAATAGTCAAACTGCAGACGAGGAAGGGGAAGACATCAGGTAAACTAAACATCCGCGGCCATAATCAGATACGGATCTTAATAAGGTGAGACCGATAATGAGGGAGACAGGCAGATAGAGAGAACAAGTCGAGATGAGTTGTTCCACCGCATCTTTTTTTTTGGGGGGGGGGGGAGGGATTGGGGAGAGGAGGAAGGGGGATATGCAGGGGCGAAGGAGGGAAGAGGGGTGAGGGGAAAGCTGCAGGGATGAGGAGGGCAAGGGGACGAGTGTTGAATGGATAGCGAAGGGGGAAGGTAGGAGGAGGAAGAGAGAAGTGATGGAGGTGAGGGAATGGAAGAAGGAGTAGAGCGAGGGGAAGAGAGGAGTGGAAAGGGGGCAAGGGAGAGAGAGGGGTACAGCGGACGAGTGCAAGGAAATGGAAGCGAGAGAGGGAGGGGACGAGTACGGGAGAGGGATAATGGGAAAGGGGGACTTCTAAAGATTGTCAGAGTTTCCATGAGAGGGGAAAAGAGGGGAGATAATGAGGGTGGGGCAGAGGGCATGGGGTAGGAGGAGAAGGTGAGAGAGGGGAGGATGGAGAGGAAGGAGGGGAGCGGAGAGGTGAACTGTGGAAGGGAGAAGGGACGGTATTTTAACTTAATATCATCATCTCCCAAGACCTGCATTCCTCCTGGCTACCCAACCCCATATACCTATCATTCTCAACTTTATAACATTATACTTTATAGCCATTACCTCATATTTATAAACCTGTATGTAAGTCCAGATTATATTGAACAACCGACCTGCCATTGGATTTAGTGCAGTATACAGTACTAATGAGGTTTATATCTAACCAGCTGTTATTTTCCACTTATATATATTTTTTCGTTTAATGTTATTCTGGCCTATATTTAACAACTGACTTGGGCTTTAGCTTTGTGTATAATTGCGAGGTATATACTGTATACATTTTTTTTTTCCTAATGTTGACATCTTTTTTTCTCTCTCTACTCGTACTTTTTTTTTTTTGCTCTTTAAGTTTGGAGGTTATGCATCATCCCATATTTAATTTGTTTTCTTTCACTCTTAATGAATATATATTTTCGATTTATTTTTTTCACTGCCCATGTTTTTTGCAATTTCTTATCTTTCTTTATTTGGCTTTTATTTGTGGTATTTCTCGACTCAGAACCTTTTCTTTTTTCCTAGTTTCTTTTTGTTCCTACAGTATATTATTTGTCTCATCGGCCATGTTTCCTGATGCTTGTTCTTTTTTTATTCATTTTTTTTAGTATTTGCGGTTTTCTTCGACCTTATTTTCTTACCTGCCCTTTTTATTAATTTCTTTTCATCTTTGACTTATCCACAAGTTTTTAGTTGTTTGCTTCTATCTTTTTATGTATTCTTGTTAAACATCATCATAACCAGTATTTATCATTCTTCCTGCTTTTTATTTTCTTCCTTATTCTGTTTTCCATTCTCCATGTTTCCTAGTTATTCCTTTTCCTTACATTTTTAGTGTCCGATATGCCTTATCCTCAAGTATTTTCTCTCTGTTTTATTTTTTTTTTTAATGTTACATTATTTATCTACATATTTAGTTTTATTTATTTACTCATTTCTATATTTACGTAAGTAATTTTGTTTTGTCATGTACTTATTTATTTACATTTATTTATACTTATTTACCTATTTAATCTATTCATTTATATTTATTTACATATTTATCTATTTACATTTGTTTACTATTATTTATCTACATATTTATGTAAATGCAGAATTATTTACCAATTTATTTTTGGCTGTCCATGGTCGTTTGTTACCGTAATTAGTATGATTCCTGTTTTCAGCTAGACTCACGGCGTCTATAATATCTTCAGCTTTTGTTACTGCTTCTGATCCTTATTTTTAGTGTTCAAGTTGTACCCCAATCCCCTCGACAGCAACACCTGGGCCACCGAATCATTGTCTCCTCAGAATTACTGCTCTTCAAATTCCTCTGCTGATCATTAAGTGCCAGATAAGGAGAACCGATAGCCTTTCCCAGACTATTTGGACTTTTGCCGGATTAGAGAGAGAGAGAGAGAGAGAGAGAGAGAGAGAGAGAGGGGGGGGGATACGTAAATGTTCCCCATCTGTGATCATACACGTTACAGTTTACTTATCAGATATCCTGTGTGTGTGTGTGTGTGTGTGTGTGTGTGTGTGTGAGAGAGAGAGAGAGAGAGAGAGAGAGAGAGAGAGGATACGTAGGCTACATGTTCCCCATTTGTGACCATACACGTTACGGTTTACTTATCAGACATCCTGTGTGCGACAGACAGACAGACAGACAGAGGATAAGCACATGTTCCCCAATTGTGACCATACGCGTTACGGATTAATTTTCAGACATCTTATGAGAGAGAGAGAGAGAGAGAGAGAGAGAGAGAGAGAGAGAGAGAGAGAGAGAGAGAGAGAGACGTGTGCGGAGACAAAGGGTGATTTGCTGGACTGCGGTAGCCTAGCCTCGGGCCCCTACACTTGAGGGGAAATAATACGAGCAATATAATTTTACCATAAACCCATCACTCCGGGGACGTACTTTTACTTCATCCTTGCTGTCTCCAGACGATTTAATTCAGCCTATGATCTTTCAGTTGAGGGGCGACTTAAGGCATATCTAACCATTCCATCCCGAAATATCTCTTTAAAGTTGAATCAAATCGTCTGAAGATGGCATGAATATACAAATAAAGAACATGCGTCAGTGGACTCAAGGGGTTAACTTCGATAAAACTGTGACTTCGTTGTTTAAATTCATCGCTCCTCCGACATGCTACAGTTTATTAGTCAGATTTTGGGAGACTTTGTATCTCTGGTAGAGAATTTGTGACGTAGGCAAGAGGAGGGAGGGAGGAAGAAGTAATGGGAGAGAGGAAGGGAAGGAAGGAGCGAGGGAGGGACGAAAGAAAAGAAATGACGGGAGAAAGGAAGGGAAGGGAGGAGAGAGGGAGAGACGAAAGGGAGGGAGGCAAGAGCAGTGAGGGAGGGAGGGAGGCAGGCAAGATAAAGAAAGGAGAGAGAAGGAAGAAAGGAGAGAGGAGGGAAGAAAGGAGGGAGGAGGATGGGAACGGAAGAGAGGAAGACAGAGTAGACAGGGGAGTGATTGGGGATTGGGAGAGAGGAAAAGAAACACGAAGAAAGAAAAACATACGAACTGAAGAGGGAGAGAGAGAGCATGAATTCCCCGAGATCGATCATACAGCCCGGCTGGATGACGGGAGAGCGCTACTTTTGCCATCAGGGCAGTTACCCAGCCGGGGCGCGAACTCTCGACCCTTTGGTCTTGAGTCAGGCGCTCAATCACTCAGCCACTCTGCCCCCAGAGAGAGAGAGAGAGAGAGAGACAGACAGACAGACAGACAGACAGACAGGAGAGAGGCGGAGTCTAGAGTAAGAAATCATTCAAATTCTCATGTCTGTTTGATCAGACCATGAGGCGACTAATTGTGACGGCACTAACTATCCCAGATTCCTGTAATCACCCTAAGTTAAATATATACAATCATTTAAAGTCGGCTGGAATAAGGCACTAAAGACGTTATGGTGAGAGAGTTAATCATAGCTTCCGCCTAATTTGGAAACCTCGGATCTGCTCAGCGAGACGACGTACTATAGTAGCCGCAGCGAGAAATGAACGCTGTGGTGGGGCAGGCGGGATGACCTGGGATTCCCCCACTGTTGCCATATCCACATGTCACCGACCATAGAGGTAGGATGTCACCGACCATCGGCCACTGCTGCAGCCCCGCTCCATGATCCTTACCCTGTGTCTCTGGCTTTCTCTTTCTCTCTCGGTTTCTATATAAACTGGTGTATTTCCGAAACTAATTATGAAATTATTATGACTTTTGTTCCACACCACCACTGAGGTAAAAATCAAGGAGAGTTTTCTGTATAAAGGTTTCCCCCCCTTGTCTGAGGGCAGGTCAGTTCTGGCGAGTGTATAATTATAGGTCAGGCGGAGGTATCGGCAAGGCCGCACTCCCCCGCTCATATGCCACATTTAGGAGGGGGGGGAAACTTTTATACAGAAAACTCTCCTTGATTTTTACCTCAGTGGTGGTGTGGAACAAAAGTCATAATAATTTCATAATTAGTTTCGGAAATACACCAGTTTATATAGAAACCGAGAGAGAAAGAGAAAGCCAGAGACACAGGGTAAGGATCATGGAGCGGGGCTGCAGCGGTGGCCGATGGTCGGTGACATCCTACCTCTATGGTCGGTGACATGTGGATATGGCAACAGTGGGGGAATCCCAGGTCATCCCGCCTGCCCCACCACAGCGTTCATTTCTCGCTGCGGCTACTATAGACAGTGTTACTCGCAATTTCACTCGTCAGGACTCCTTCCAAGTCTCACATCCCGCACGTCCGTAGTCCTTCTTTCCTCCAGTGTGGCGAGTGCAAGCCGGTTGAACCTGGCGTTATCTATGATAATTCTGATGTGGCAAAAAGGTATGAACTTTTTTTTTTTAACTGATACCTGCACATAGTTAAGATAAAACTAAACTTACTTGTTGCTTCGCTCGGTCAGTTTCCTCTCTCATCTTTTACTTCCTTGTGGCGAGTGCTCTTGCCGGCTGAATCTGGCGTTGTCTATAATATTTCTTCCTTGGCAAAAAAAAAAAAAAAAAAAAAAAACGATATCTATTTGGAACTGTTACTATTTCCTTTTTCATTCCCAAATTGAAGCTCAGGGATTGGGCTAGTGATATTGTTGAGTTGCTAACTATTCTCTGTACAGTTTACCGTAATCTCATTAAGTTTTAAGTAGACTCCTAGAAAGTGTAAAGCAATGATTGACCGCAACGGTGTTCAATAATGATGAAAACTGTGTGATATTCTGAGGGTTGTTCTTATTGGATAACTAGTAAGGGCAATCGTAACTCTTCATGTAAGTGAAAACCGTTTGTAAAATTGCGTTAATCGTATCAGGAAAAACTAGCATTTCAGCATGGCTTTGAGGCACTGTAAAGGAACTAATGACCACAGCTGTTTGTGAAAGTAGAAAGCTTTGAGTGATACGAAGTCGATTGCTGTTACTGGAAAAAAAAAAGAAAAAAAAAAAGGATCATCAACCTTAGTCGGTGTCAGTAGTGTGGAAAACAATTTGATATTATGTTGACTGATTATAATTACCGATATAAACAGCACAGCAAATTTCACCAGTGTCAGTAATGGACGTGTAAAAATTGTGGTAATGTTATCGTGTTGTGAATTATGGTAATGAAGGAAGATAATCATGTGTGAAAGGCGGCTTGGATATTTGTGTGCCCAGTGAAGTACGACTAAGATAAGCAGGTAGAAGTAAAATTGTTGGATGGACTGTGCCGTTCTTTACGGTACATTACAGTACAATCCTTCCCCGACCTACACCCTCTACCTTCCTCCTCCTCCCCCGACCTACACCCTCTACCTTCCTCCTCCTCCCCCTCCCCTCCCTTCCCCAGACGGTCCTCTTCCTCTCCTCCATCTTCCATTCTTTATCTACTCCTCTAGCACTCTCTCCTCTCTCATCTCGCCCTCCTTGTTCTCTCTCCTCCAGCCTCCCCCTTTCGCCTCCAGTCTCCCCCCTCCAGCCTCCCCTATCCTTGTTCTCCCCCCTCCAACCTGCCCCTCTTTGTTCTCCCCTTAGACCTATTCTCCTCTTGACTCTCCCATCCCTCTCTCCTTTTTCTACAACCCTCTCCCTTCCCCTGACCTTCTCATTTCCTTGCCCTGTTTCTCGCCCCTCCTATCCATCTGTATTTTCTCATTTTTATTTGTACTTCACCTCCTCTCTCAGCACTCCTCCCACCCTCTCCCGAATCCATCTGACCCACCTCCTTCCCCCCTCTCCCTACTTGTATTTACTTCTCATTTCCTTCTGCTCCTCAGATGCCTCAACGCCCCGGTACGATGCATCCTCCCCATCGAACTGCACTCCCCACTATCACCGATTCCAGCCAAAGGTAAATGTGGATGCCTTACACCCCATTGCCACGTCTCCCCATCTCTCTTTTTCTCTCACCTCACTGAGCTCCCTATCTTTATTCTCCACCTCTGTGCCTACTTCCCACCTCTAGTTTTTCCTCCCCACCTCCTCGTCTACTCTCCTCTTTGCTTTACTCCCAACTCTCATCTGATACCTCTCCCCACCTCTTTATATCCCAGTCTGTTGCCTCTCCCCACCTCTAGTTTTTCCTCCCCACCTCCTCGTCTACTCTCCTCTTTTCTTTACTCCCAACTCTCATCTGATACCTGTCCCCACCTCTTTATATCCCAGTCTGTTGCCTCTCCCCATCTCTTTGTTTCTTCCCATCTGCCTTAACTCCCCACCGTTATCGAAGCCAGATAAAGGGAAATGTCCATTTGTGCACTTCGTTCCTAATTAAAAACTTAATTTCCCATGCGTTTATGCTTAACGAGAGGGGAAAAGTGTACTGATTTCTTTCAGGTTCTTTTTTCGTTGCATCTTGTCGTGGGCTTTAGAGCTACCTTGTGCTTTATCATTATCAGTTTATCTCGGGATATGAAACACTGATTTTCTTCAGTGTTATCTGTTGTTCGTCGATATTTAAGATGCTGCAGCTTCAGTAAAAAAAAGTAGTGTTAGTAACCTTTTCATACTTATGGATGCTATTTATATGTTATCAAGGTAAAAATAACACGTAAGAGAATATATCACTCTGATTGTCTTATTTACGCAGACTCTGTATTTTACCGGACACTCTATACTTCATATATATATATATATATATATATATATATATATATATATATATATATATATATATATATATATATATATATATATATATATATATATATATTTTCGATTTATGATTCCCCTCAGTCCATGTAGAGAGGAAGAATAGAACTTGATGATGATGATGATATTAGGTACAGTCACGCTCCCTAATTTAGACCCACCCCGAGCCAAGCCCAGAGCTGAGGGAGTATATCTTACATGCTCTCGGTAATACCCCTCAACAAGCCTCAATAAACATTTCCCTTGAGGTAATTTATTAAGAGACGTATAAATATATTCAGGTCTTACTTTTTTTCATGCCCTATGTTTTCCCAAATCTACTATATAATTCCGTCCAGCACTGTCCTCTTCAGTAAATGATTGTTTCAGAAAGAGTTGAGAGTGGAAAGGAATGCAGTAAGGTATAGAATGATCGTTGGATGGCGATAGTGAGAGGGATGGGGATTGAGGGAAGGAGTGGGGGGGGGGTGGCTAGTAAACGCGTTCGTTTAAGAGCCGTGGTTACTGCCTCCCTCAGCACTGGGCTTGGCTCGGGGTGGGTCTAAATTAGGGAGCGTGACTGTACATGTAAGTTATTATTATGGTGTGAAAATAAAATCGGTCAGGGGAATTTGCTAGGGATCCTTCAGAGAACACTGGCTGACTGGCTAGTGTGGTCCTGTGAAGTAATACGTTTGACTGTTGATGATTCGAATAGATCTTACCCGCCCCCCTCTCTCTCTCTCCCTATCTCTCTTTCTCGCTCTCGCTCTCTTGCAGTGGCAGGTCCTAAACTATGAAATGAACTGCATTCATACATTAAAGAATCTCATAGCCTACATATATTTTTAAAGCAAAACTAAAAGACTACCTACTAAGCAAAATTTATTTGTATGGTCTCACAGCTAACACGGGAACAACTCTGCCTCAAAGTACTATTGTCTTAAACCATATATTGTATGTACAGTATGTATCGTATCATTATATTTACTGTTAGCATGTAAGTGCAATGTAAGAAGAATAACCACTTTTTTTGGAAATAAAGGTTTTTATTTTTAACTTTAATTTAATATACTCTCTCTCTCTCTCTCTCTCTCTCTCTCTCTCTCTCTCTCTCTCTCTCTCTCTCTCTCTCTCTCTCTCTCTCTCTCTCTCTCTCTCTCTCTCTCTCATCCACCGGTTCCCTCCAGGTCTTTACTCCCCAGCCTATCTTGTTGTCACCACTGTACTCGTATCGCAATCCACTTTATTAGTCATTATTTTTGTGTAGTTTATACATTCATTTATTTCATTTATTTCGCAACTTTATTTTCATGACTGTGTGTGTGTGTGTGTGTGTGTGTGTGTGTGTGTGTGTGTGTGTGTGTGTGTGTGTGTGTGTGATTAATGTGAGTCAATTATGTGGTGCTATTTTGCCTTTGGACTTTTCAACGGATGTTATCAAACGACTTGGGTGTGTTGTTTTCATTATTTTGTATTTATCGATGCATTTATTTTATTTATGTGACATTTTTACCTACAAGACTGACAATGAGTGCAGTAGATAGGGAGTTTACACACACGAACTACCTACAAGACTGGTAATGAGGGCAGTAGACAGGGAGTTTACACACACAGACACACACACACACACACACACACACACACACACACACACACACACACACACACACACAGGGTAAACCATATTTTTACCTATATTTCATCACATATTTTCTTTATTTCTATGTATTTGGCTGAGAGGGAGACACTGGCTAAAATCTAATCTGTTATATCGAATCTAGACCGGTAACAAAAATCTGAGAGAGAGAGAGAGAGAGAGAGAGAGAGAGAGAGAGAGAGAGAGAGAGAGAGAGAGAATTATGAAAGTGAACTTGATGGCAGGCTGTCATCGAGGTAGCAAGCAGACCAGCAGGGAATACTGTTATTAATATGGAGATGGTCTGTATTACCTACACTCGTTTGGCGTGGGTGGGTGTAGGGTGATGATGATGATGGAGGTGGTGGTGGTGATGGTGGTGGTGTGGTATTGATGTGGTGATGGTAGTAGTGATGTTGGTGACGACGATGATGATGATGGTGGTGGTGTGGTGTGGTCCTGATGTGTGATGGTAGTAATGATGATGACGATGATGATGAAGGAAAGGAACGTTGAGCTACGACAAAGATTTTGCATTATTAGGAAAGGCTGATGGGGATACGAAAGAAAGACCTTGGTGATGAGTGGATAGGGGGCAATAATGAGCATAGTTTAATACCCGTATATATATAGAGTACCTGGTGTATGTATCGGACTCAGGGCATTTGCTAGGCAGGATATATGATGATTTAACTCCTTCAGTCTAAGTACTAAGCTTAATAAATGTCCAAGTAGTGAAGGGGTAAATTAATACATCTAACACCTTCACTTTGAATAATCTTCCCAAGTTAAAGTCGACTGGTGACAGCAAGAATAAAATGCAAAAGACGTCATCGGACTGAAGGGTTAATGTGTTGAAATATCCGGATCGGCAGCCAGCTTTTCTCTGTACGTGATACATGAAAGATCAGTTGTTTTATTGCACTCTTAAATCTCTCAAAACCTGATTAGTAATAACTGTAAACACACTGGCGTTTTTTCAAAACATATATTTCTGCCACCAAAGGACAATTTTACACACTTTTGGTCAAATACTGAAAGTTATATCTCACCCACCCACCCACTTCAAAATGTCTCCCCTAAACAGAACAGAATCGAGTAGGTTTATCCTGCTTTCTTAATGTACATGTTTAAAGAAGTTTGAAAAAGTTACCTAAAATATTCCATATGCGATAAGTACCAAATTTTTAAGGTGAGGCAGACACATAATCAGCCGAACACTCAGCTGCAACAGAAAATGAAAGTCTTTCGGTAATAAATCTAATTAAATTCATTATGTGGGCACTGTAATCAGAGTAATAACAGATGCCAGCTTTCTAAGTGGCCAGTCAAATGATGAGCAACATCTGGTCAATTTGCAAGACAAATTGGCTGTCTTGAAGTAATAAATGGAAGTGAATTAACAGGTAAACATTGTAATAAACCAGTCATAAGTATCAGCAGTTTGACAGGCCAGCCTTGTGATAAACCACACCTAATTAGTACCACATTCATGCTTTATGGGAACCTTCGAGGCTGAATATTATCGTATAATGTACCTAGAATGATAGACAAAGAATGAGTTATCTTACTAAATTTGTTAATAGATAATTTCGAATCCCGTCACTAGCAAAAGTCTACCCTGTGTTGAGTAAAATAGTTTGACGACAGCCTTTATAAATTTAAAAGAACGTCATAGCACTGAAGGAGTTAAAATATTTCAGAATTATCTTTATATATTCCATTTTGCCCCAGTCTCCGGCGGGTAGTTGACTGGATGCTGCCTTCTTCTCTAATCCCTTCCCTCATATCTTGTGCATTCCATTTTACCGAATACTCCAAAGGCATTTCCCTGGTTGATGCCTCCCTTCCCCTTGTCTACCCACTCCTTCCATTATAGGCATTAATAGCACAATATGTAATAGTTATAGGCATTATATAATCATAGCACAATATGTAATGTCTGGTGCATCAGGAAGAGAATCACAAACCATCCCCTGGCCCTAGACGACTAGGAATGTATGTTGGATGTCAACACACGATTAGCTCACGTGTCGGAAGCATGCCAGATGCTATACACACACACATACGCACACACGTCAGCTAGGCCGGAAGCAAGGCAGTAATATACCCAGAAATCGGGTGTAGGGAGTCAGAAGAAAACTGGGAGACATTAGAGAATGAGATGGAGTAGAGAACAAATAGGAGACTGGAGAGAGTAGGATTAGCTGTCACTCTGACAATCCTGGTCACGTCACTGTCCATCACACGAACGATGTAACTGTGTCACAATAAAACCCTTTAACCCCCTAGTGTCTCTACCTCACCTCACCTACAATACAAGATAGGCAGATGGGGCAGTGAGACAGAGAAAAGACCTGCCTCTAAAATATACAGTCTCCACGCTGTCCAACACCTCACGAGTTACATTGGCAGCAGCAGTAATCTACGATCATCTACGATACATGACATTGGTGGCAACGATTCTCTACAATATCCACATTATCGACACTGGTGGCACCTACCTATCTGGCTACCTACCTACCTCCCTTTCTACCTATCGACACCTTGTCATCGGGCTTATTTCTGTGCTTGTTTATGGTTCTCTCCTTCTCTGACCCGGTGAGGTACACTCGTAACCCTCTTGGTGTGTGAGGGTTGACATGCTTGAATATATTTCCCCTCCTCTGACTCTCATCCCCTTTGAACATTATTCTTCCTCTTCTGACCAATCTGTAAGCCACATACCTCTTCCTCCCCTCTCTCTTTCCCCCTGCTCCCCATTTCCCCTGCAATTACCCCTTCCTCTGCCCCTCTCCTCGACCTCCCCACTTCTTGTCTGCGGTTCAAGCCTTGTCTATGACTGTGATGAAACTTATTAATGTGTAAGGACTAAAGCACTTGCAAATTATCGGAAGCACTACTCCCTTCTGCTCCCCCTTCTTTCTTACCATCCTGCCTGTCTATCCTTGTCTCTTCCTCATAAAATAGTTATGTTAGTTATGTTAGTTATCTGCCTTATAAAAAACGATCTCGAAAGAAACAATACATCTGTTGCTGTTTGCGTCCCTATGTACTCCCTTGTATTCCTCTGTGCTCGTTTTCTCCTCTGCCCTCCTCTGGTCCTCCCCCTCTCCTGCCCCTCTCTTCTCCTACCCCTCTCCTCTCCTGCCCCTCCCCCTCTCCTGCCACTCCCTCACTCCTGCCACTCCCCCTCTCCTGCCACTCCCCCTCTCCTGCCACTCCCCCTCTCCTGCCACTCCCCCACTCCTGCCTACCGCCTGCCTCTTCTAGCTTGTGGTTCTTCGCTTGTCTAACTCGGCGATAAGATTGCCTCGTTATTACCTCACTAACGAACAAGACGGACTTTGTACGTTACGACTGACACTCCTGAGCATTTGGCAAGTCTGCTCTGTCCTCAGGTGAAGGAGCACTAATGAACGCTGTGCACGGGGCAAAACAGGTGAGAGGGAGGGAGGGAGGGAGGGCAGAGAGGGAGAGTGAGGGAGAAAGAGAAGGCGAAGAGAGAAGAAGAGTTATGGGAGAAAAGGAAAAAAAATAAACGAGAATGAAGTAGAACAGTCCAAGAAGGATAATGGAAAGCGAGAACGGAGAAAGGTAAGAAGGAAAGAGCAGATAGATAGATACAGATAAATAGATATATAATTATAGATAAAAAAGATGCATAGATAGATTCGTGGGATAGAGACGGGGCAGGACTGCTTAGCTACCAGTGGGCCCAGAGAGAAAAGAGAGGGAGAAGTAGGGACAGCGGCGGAGTGTAGTGTAATATATTGGTGTGAACACTGAATTACACATTAGAGAGAGAGAGAGAGTAAAAGGCTTGATACAAAGCCGTTCGCTGGTGAGTTAAGAGGCTCCCTGATATCTTTACCTTAGTGATTTATTATGTATATTCCATCCATCCATTGCCAGACGCCATGTATCCCAGACGGGGTGGCCAATGGCTTAGAGTTAATTGTTTTTACAGGGAGGGGCACTAATCCTCCACCAACCCCACTTGACATGTAGGGATGCCAACAGCATCTGGTGTTCCCAGGCGGTCACCCATCCAGGTACTAACCAGACCCAACGTTGCTTACAACTTAAAATTATCTCCTATATTAGTTTTATCTTTTTTTCACAATAAGAGCACTCACAATAGCAGCAGATATATATAAGAATCAAATAGATCCAGTGACATCTAAAGTCTTCCATGTTGATAAAAATAATGGCGCTTTGACCCATCTAAATTTTACTTATCTCGGTTGTGAGGACTAATCTTATCGTCCTCTGTTTTAGACGTTCGTATCGTAACAGGGTATAAATCTCACTTAGGAAAATGTTAAGGTACAAGAGTAATTGATCCTTGAGATGAAAGTACATAGGGAGTAGAAATAACAGGAAGACTAGCCTACTGGCCTAGGACGAGTGTAACTGTTGGAAGAATGGCTAATTCTGCTAAGTTCTAACCAATGTGTAAAGGAAAAGGATAAAAAAAGGGAAGGGCTGGTGAGGTTGTGTTGATTTTCCAGTCATCTGTCTTTAACCCTTTGGCTTTGGTATGTTTCTGTGAACTGGATGAAGCTGTTTGGCATTAGAAGGAAATACGAAGCTATTGAGTCACGATCAAAACTTTTATCAGCATCGGTTTTTAGCTCCCCCGGAACTCTCTACCCGTCTGATGTTTGCTGTTATGAAATACCAAATTAACATTTCATTGCAAAAGGGTATATACCATCTACCGTGTATTTATTTATTTATTTATTATTTATTTATTTACCTATATATTTATTTTGAAGTGTGAATAGCTAAATAAAACGCATGAGAATAGTAAACGATGTGGGTAAAAGTAAACTGATATAAACAGGAGCTAGAGTTTCTAAAACCCATTAGTATCCCCCCCCCCTCCAAAGAATGTATCCTGGAGATCGGTTTTTCTTGTAGCTATGCCGGAGAAAAGATTGCTTCCCGATCGCCGTTTCAAGGAGGAGGGGAAGGAGTGTGTGAGATGATAGAACGTATTCTCTTGAGCTTAAGTTATCCCAGACACCTATTTCTTAGTGCATATCTTAATGTTATCTTGTACCGGATGTTATGTTATTTAGATGATATTACAGTAATATCAACATAGTATATATAAGTCAAATACAAAAAGTGACTGGACTTACAATCACGTGATCATGGAGGCAAGAGAACACCGACAGTTGCAGGTTATTACATCTCTTCAAACAGTTTAGGTGATATATACTTGTCACCTTCTACACTACAGGTATATATGGGCCATTATTGAACAACTAGAGAGAGAGAGAATGGCAAGCTTATCTACAAGGAGTGTTGGATGCATGTTAGTGCCTCTGGGTAGGTCAGAGGTTCCTAAGCTTTTCTTGGTCATTCCCTACATTTGCCAGAAATGTGATGATTCCCTCCCAACAACTAAAAGGGAGATTTCACTCCCCTCTGGACGTTACTCTTAATAACTCCAGATTTCGGAGTTATTTACCCACATTTGGTGGTACTTTTTAACGTGTAGCAGCAAGAAATATACCGGTATCATGAAGATTTTTACAAAGTTTTGGGAATATTTTATAGATTTGGTACTTTTATTAGGATGATAATTGTTTTGGGGGAAAATTCTGACCTCACCAATAAAAAACACAGCCTAAAAGGAGAAAATATTTTCCCATAAATTACCAGATCTGCAATCATTAACAAATCAAAAAGGTTATTTTGGTCGTTATGGCCTTATCTGTTTATTTTGCCTCTCCCTGGAATGTCCCAATTTTCCCCCAGGGTGAAGGGAGAAACCTGTACTGTACACAGGAAAAATCATCTGGTAAATTACCAATATGCTGGGAATCGAACCAGGGACTCTCAGATGAGAGCCAGGCAGCATACCACTACACCACGACCAGGTAAAAGTTGACTCACGTTGTCACAATCTTGTAACCAACGTCCCTCTGCACCCACTGTGGGCATCGAGAGGATGAGTTAACCCCCTGGCACTCGGGCAAGTAGATGCTTTTAATCTATCCCAAGCACTTACGGCAAGTCAGAATGAAGGGAGAAACCTGTACTGTACACAGGAAAAATCATCTGGTAAATTACCAATATGCTGGGAATCGAACCAGGGACTCTCAGATGAGAGCCAGGCAGCATACCACTACACCACGACCAGGTAAAACCACTCACGTTGTCACAATCTTGTAACCAACGTCCCTCCGCCCCCACTGTGGGCATCAAGAGGATGAGTTAACCCCCTGGCACTCGGGCAAGTAGATGCTTTTAATCTATCCCAAGCACTTACGGCAAGTCAGAATGAAGGGAGAAACCTGTACTGTACACAGGAAAAATCATCTGGTAAATTACCAATATGCTGTACAGTACAGGTTTCTCCCTTCATTCTGACTTGCCGTAAGTGCTTGGGATAGATTAAAAGCATCTACTTGCCCGAGTGCCAGGGGGTTAACTCATCCTCTTGATGCCCACAGTGGGGGCGGAGGGACGTTGGTTACAAGATTGTGACAACGTGAGTTAACTTTTACCTGGTCGTGGTGTAATGGTATGCTGCCTGGCTCTCATCTGAGAGTCCCTGGTTCGATTCCCAGCATATTGGTAATTTACCAGATTTCCCCCAGGGGATAACTCCCCCTCCACCTTAGCCCCATATGGGAACCCATGTTCGTGATGATTTAGCAGTTGTTTGTCTATCTCCAGCTGGCCTACAGAGAAACGCTGAAACAGCTTGGATTAAACTTTTTGTCTCATATTGTGTGTTCTTATGCGAGGAATAACCTGCCGGATGCAAAAAACTAGGTGTGCCTAGTAAACCCACGATAATATGGTTCACTGTCACAAGAACTCACCGCCTTCACCAGCGTCCGTGTTGCGAAAGTTAGAAGGCGGCATTAAAGACGATGCAGAGGAGAATACTGCAGAAATTATGGTAGCAAGCATCCTAGTCAGACTGGCCGGCCTACTCTTGTGGAACGTTTGGCGTATAATTATATCAATGGGCTTCACGTCTTGCACCCTCGTTATTATCAGTTTTAAGTTTCACCCACACCCAGGCAGAGGTATAAGAGAGAGAGAGAGAGAGAGAGAGAGAGAGAGAGAGAGAGGAATGAAAAAAAATAAATAAATGGAGATGTACACAAGGTAAAAAAAAAAAAAAGTATCGCGCAGGAGGAGTACGATGATATCCGAAATGATCAATATAGCTTGTGTTGTACCTAGAAAATTAATTGATTATCATCTGATTGAGCATCCAGTAACAATATCAGCCATAAATTGTCATATGACACCTATCTATGACGTACTTATGTAAGCATGTTTGACAATAAGAAGGAAATATCGTCAAACATTTCTAGAGTTCATCGTCCGTGGCGTCAAATTGTTTCGGGTCAAATGTGCACAAATACTTTTTTTACTTTGTGTACTGACTCGAAATGCAACGAATTTATTCTGGGATCTGTCTTCGTAAAAGCAACATTGGCTTATTGCATTACAGCGTTTTTGTTTAGCTTCACCATTATTCACCAAAAAAAAAAAAAAAAAAAAAAAATCGTTCAATTTTCTGTATACGGTGTTTGATGTGAGGAGAAAGTTCGTAGTTATTTATTGTTCAGTTAATGTGTGTGTGTGTGTGTGTTGTGAGGAGAGAGTTCGTAGTGCATTTATTGTTCAGTGTAATGTGTGTGTGTGTGTGTGTGTGTGTGTGTGTGTGTGTATTCATCGTTCCAAACAAATAAGAAGAAAATTTGATCTTCAAGGTTCTGTATTAGCTCGGTGTCTGAAAGTACAAGAAACAAAATTTAAAGTACATTGATTTATTGTTGTTGATATGTTCTAATTTAAAATAATCATCGTGCCCCAGAGACTAAGAAAAATAATGGAAGTAGATATATTAGTTGCATATCCAAAAATTTATGGAAGCATTTTTAGAGTACACTGATTTATTGAGCTGGTATATATTTCATTAGTGTGTTCACCTTCTCCAACAGTCCCTCCTCCCCCCACCCGAAAAAAAAAAAAATAAGCAAAGGAAATATGTGAACTAAAAGTGTAACCAAAAAAAAAAAAAAGGAAACCAGTGAAAAAAGCATAGCGAAAAATATTGTTGAGTTTAGTCCATATGGAAGATTTACTCACGTGTTGAAATGACGTGTTCTTATTTAGTACATTTACCCCAGCAGATGGTAAATGCCTTTCCATCGGTCAGGTGTTTTATATAGTATCTATCTATCTATCTATTGCCAGACGCCTCAATCCCGTTTGGGGTGGCCACAAACAAATCGCCTCCAAGTCGCCCTGTCCCCCGCCATTTCACTCCCCTGCTCCCAGCTCACACCCCCCTCTCTCATATACCTCTCCACCCCATCCCTCCATCTCATCCTCGGCCTCCCCCTCCCTCTTTCCCCCTCCACCTCACTCACATACACTCTCTTCGTCAGTCTTTCACCCTCCATCCTCTCCACATGGCCAAACCACCTCAGTGTGTTCCTCATAACGCTTCCTATCACATCCACATCAACACCACAACGCTCCTTTATATCCTCATTCGTCAGCCTGTCTCTCCACGTGACTCCACAGGCTCCTCTTAAATAACTCATTTCCACTGCTCTCACTCTTGACTTGTGTCCTTCCAACAACGTCCAAGCTTCACTTCCGTACGTTAGATTTGGTATCACAATACTGTCATGTAGTAACTTTTTCACTTCCATGCTCACTTCCCTGTTTCTTATCACTGCTTTCAAGGAACCAGCAACCTTTCTTCCCTGCTGTACCCTTTCAGGCACTTCACCCTCCAAACCTCCATCCTTACTCATCACACTACCCAAGTACTTAAAGGTACTCACTTTTTCCAATTCCTCACCATCCAACCTCGCTGTACATTCACTGACTTCACCTCTCTCAAAGACCATCACTT
Organism: Coenobita brevimanus; assembly: GCF_032717465.1. Lineage (NCBI taxonomy): Eukaryota > Metazoa > Arthropoda > Malacostraca > Decapoda > Coenobitidae > Coenobita > Coenobita brevimanus. Next base: position 21,790,116 of record NC_136977.1, read on the forward strand.
TACTCTTCCCTACATTCACCTTTAGATTCCGTTTCTTACACACTCTCTCAAACTCATCCACCAAGCCTTGCAGCTCCCCTTCGTCTTCACTCAAACACAGTATCATCTGCAAACAACAGTACAGGGAGTTTCCAAACACTATCCTCTCTCACCATGGCCACTCCAACATCCACTACCCTACCTTGTACCTCTTTTATTACCCCATCCATGTACAGATTGAACAACCATGGAGACATGACACATCCCTGTTTCAACCCAACCTTCAAAGAGAAAAATTCACTTAGTTCACCATCCACACGCACTGCAGCCTTTGCACCATCGTACATACTCTTCACAGCATTCAACAACTTTCCATCTACTCCATATATTCTTAACACTTTCCACAATCCTTGCCTATCCACCCTGTCATATGCTTTCTCCAAATCCATGAAAGCCGCATACAACTTCTTTCCCTTCTCTAGAAACTTTTCCACTAAAGATCTGAGAATGAATATCTGATCTACACAACCTCTTCCCTTCCTAAAGCCTCCCTGTTCTTCTCCAACTAATTTCTCTGTTCTTTCTCTAACTCTGTTAATAAGTATCCTACCATACACTTTTCCTATTATACTAAGAAGACAAATGCCCCTATGGTTACCACACACTTCTTTTTCCCCTTTTCCTTTGTACAAGGGAATAATTATACCTGACTTCCAATCCTCCGGGACTCTACCTTCCTCCCAGGCCAATCTGCACATCTTCCACATCCATTCTACTACTATCTCTCCCCCATGCTTCAGCATTTCACCACACACTCCATCAATTCCTGGGGCTTTCCCTGATTTAACTTTCTTCATTGCTTCCACAACTTCTATCCTACTGATTTCTTCCTGTCTTCTCACCTCCCTCCTTCTCCCAGCCATTCCCCAGCCACTTATAATCGCATTACTTCCATCCTCTACGTTCAACAATTCCTTAAAGTGTTCTCTCCATCTGCTCACTTTTTCTCCCTTCACTAGTAATCTACCATTTTTATCTTTCACTCCTCTGCTGACTTCACTTCCACCCTGTCTTACTCTTTTCACCTCTCTCCAGAACATTTTCTTACAGTCCCTCCACTTTACACTCAAAATTTATATAGTATGCTTGCTATTATAAGGTGGTTTTTAATCTTTTTTTTTTCTTTCTTTTTTTTTCTTTTATTCGTTCTTATTTTCTTTTTTCTTTGTGTAAAATTAATTTCTACCTAAGCCTGTTAAGTTAGAAAACAATAAAACAAAAAATATAAGCTCAAGTACTAATACCATCATGAAGAAAAGTATATTGCAGATTAATTTCATACAGTTACATGATTTTTTTTTTTTCTGTGCATTCACCTTTTCCCACTCTGATGATAGGTTATAATGAAAGATAGTTGAAGCAGAATGATTAGCGTGAAATGTAGAAACACGACAAAAATTATAAAAATTTAGACCTTATCCGAGAAATATTGATATTGCGCTGGGTCCATATTCTCGTCGTCCAAGGAAGCTAACTAGCATTTCTTCCTTAGCAATTTGCTTTTTGATACAACTAGTCAATGTCAATTTGTGTGTTATTTATGCTGAGGTGGAAAGGTTACAAGAGGATGGAAAAAAGGCAGAATATAAGAGGGAAGTGGAGGAGCGATTGGGTAAATATGGACTGGAGCAGACGGGGAACGTGGAAGGTGTGTGCAAGATATTCACAGAAGAAATCTGTGCAGCATATGAGGTGGTGTGTGGGGTGAAGAGAAGACGAAAGGGGGTGCAAGGAACAGCTTGGTGGAATGAAGAGGTGAGGTAGGCTGTGGCACAAAACGAGAAAACATATAGTGAGTGGATGAGAAACGGGCGTGGAAGAAGTTCAGAGACGGAAGAGAGAGTTATATGTAGAGAGGGAGAGAGATTAGTAAGAGACATTATGAGGAGAGTGGGTGGGAAATTTGGAAGGAATTTGGGTGTAAATTGGAGGGAATGTAAGAAAATGTTCTGGAAAGAGGTAAAGAGAGGTAGTTAGGGTGCCAAAGAAGTTAGCTGGGGAGTGAAAGATATAAATGGTAGATTACTAGTGAAGAAGGGAGAAAAACTGAGCAGATGGAGAGAACACTTTAAGGAATGCTGAACACAGAGAATGAAAGTAATGCGAGTGTAAGTGGCTGGGGAATGGCTGGAGACGGAGGGATGTGAGGGAAGAGGAAGAAATCAGTAGGATGGAAGTTGTGGAAGCAGTGAAGAAAGATAAAATGGGGAAAGCCCCAGGAATTGATGGAGTGTGTGGTGAAACGCTGATGCATGGGGGAGAGATAGTAGTAGAAAGGAAGTAGAATATGTGTAGATTGGCCTGGGAGGAAGGTAGAGTCCCGGAGGATTGGAAGTAATAATTATTCCTCTGTACAAAGGAAAATGGGAAGAAGTATGTGGTAATCATAGGGGCATTTGCCTTCTTAGTGTAATAGGAAAAGTATATGGTAGGATACTTATTGACAGAGTTAGGGAAATAACAGAGGAATTAGTTGGAGAAGAACAGGGAGGTTTTAGGAAGGGAAAAGGTTGTGTAGATCAGATATTCATTCTTAGATCTTTAGTGGAAGAGTTTCTAGAGAAGGGAAAGAAGTTGTATGCAACCTTCATGGATTTGGAGAAAGCGTATGACAGGGTGGATAGACAAGGAGTGTGGAAAGTATTAAGAATATATGGAGTAGATGGAAAGTTGTTGAAGGCCGTGAAGAGTATGTATGAGGGTGTTAAGGCTGCAGGGCGTGTGGATAGTGAACTGAGTGAATTTTTCTATGTCAAGGTTGGATTTAAACAGGGATTTGCAATGTCGCCATGGTTGTTCAGTCCATATATGGATGGGGTTATAAAAGAGATACAAGGTAGGGTAGTGGATGTTGGAGCGGCCCTAATGAGACAGGGCAGTGCTTGGAAACTTCCCGTACTGTTGTTTGCAGATGATACTGTGTTGTTAAGTGAAGACGATGGGGAGCTGCAAGGCTTGGTCAGTGAGTTTGGGAGTGTGTGTAAGAAACGGAATCTAAAGGTGAATGTAGGAAATAGTATATTATGCCCTTCGAGAGAAGCGAAGTCAGTGAACAGGAGGAAATGGAAAATGTGAGTGCGTTTAAGTACTTGGGTAGTGTGATGAGTAAGGACAGAAGATTAGAGGGTGAAGTGCTTGAAAGGGTACAACAAGGAAGAAAGGTTGCTGGTTCCTTGAAAGCAATGATATGAAACAGGGAAGTGAGCATGGAAGTGAAAAAGTTGCTACATGGGAGTATTGTGATACGAACTTTAATGTATGGAGGTGAAGCTTGGACCTTGTTGCAGGGACAGAAGTCAAGAGTGACAGCAGTGGAAATGAGTTATTTGAGAGGAGCATGTGGAGTCACATGGAGAGACAGACTGACAAATGAGGAAGTGAAGGACCGTTGTGGTGTGGATATGGATGTGATGGGAAGCGTTAGGAGAAACACACTGAGATGGTTTGGCCATGTGGAGAGGATGGAGAGTGAGAGACTGACGAGGAGAGCATATGTGAGTGAGGTGGAGGAGGGGAGAGGGAGGGGGAGACCAAGGAAGGGATAGAGGGATGGAGTGGAGAGGTATGTGAAAGAGGAGAGGGTGAGCTGGGAGCATGGCGGTGAAATGGTGGGGGACAGGGCGACATGGAGATTATTTGTTTGTGGCCACCCCTTACGGGATTAAGGCGTCTGTCAATAGATAGATTTATGCTGAGTATGGTAGTATCCGAATTATTTAAAAGGCACAGAAGAGAAAAATAAGAAATAAGCAAAATAAATGGCTTAGGAAGAGGTGTTTGGGAGCTTCCTTAACCGATCATAAAATGAGCCCTAGTCTGTATTTGCTCTAGTATATTCACCTTTATCTAAGCAGTCAAAATGGTAATATAAGAAGATTTATGAAATTACCTTGTAGTCTGTAAATGATGGGAAAATATTGGGATTACATTGGGGTGTTTGTACAAGTGATTTTGCTTAATATTTTCACCTTTATCACAACAGACTCCCAGAGATAGATAGATGGATAGACAGACAGATAGATAAATAGGTATAGATAGACTTAGATATGCTAGCTCGAAGACTGAAAACGCAACAAGTGTGGGAATACAAACATACAACAATAATTGATCTGTTGCGTTGGTTAAAAATAGGGTTGAGATGATGATGATGATGATGATGATGATGATGATGATGACGATGAAAGTTGAACTAAACATGCTCGTAGGAGGAGAAAGAGGAATAGGATATGTTCTTGACGAGCATTGCCTTCACATCACGAATCGGTAGCTTGAGCTATGGTGATGGAGGAAGATGGATGGTGGAATTATGAGAGAGAGAGAGAGAGAGAGAGAGAGAGAGAGAGAGAGAGAGAGAGAGAGAGAAAAATCCACTCCACTTGATGACTCTGCACATCACCAGCACATCCCCACCACCAACTCCTCATACATCATCAAGCCTCTCCATTACACACCGCCATTAAACGTGAAGGAGTGCATGAATTTCGCTTGCTTGGTTTGTCTGCCTCTATCTGTCGACGAGGTATGTTGAAACTTAGGGATGGAATGGAAAGAGAGAGAGAGAGAGAGAGAGAGAGAGAGAGTCCTCACTAAAACCGCAATTATTCTTCTTACCGGCCTCCCTCCCCGCAAAAAGCACTAAATAACACTTTACTTGGAACGTACATTCAGTAACTTAGGATTTTTCGTATCACCAGTTATTCAGCGATTTTTTCATATGATACTGTTGAATATTCTTTTGCAGGTAACAGCTGAAAATATATGTCGATTTTGACCACACCAAAATGACAAAGATAATATACTGTAAAGGTGATGTATGAAAAAAGAAGTGTCGCGAAGTTACCTGTGCTAATTACAACACCCCACAGGACTATAGGTCTTGTCAGTCCAGCACATACACCCGGGAGAAAAATATAGGAATGACTTACAACACATCAGCCAAACTTATTTTTAAGTCCACCAAAAGAAAATAATAACAAGTGTACTTCGACTTGATACACTGAATACATTTACGAACACTAACTTCAGACATGGCAAAGAACCAACTTCTCGTGTACGCAAACATTACATTAAATCAGTACCACGCTAACCCCGCGTGGACACCCAATTTATCAGACACAAAACACAACACCTTCCACACAATAGGGTATAAAGCACCTCGCATCAACAGTGAATGCAAACAAGTAACATCCATATAGCACCAATGCACAGACGCGGGTATTGAGAGTCAGTGACCACCAAGATATAAGTGAAGCATAATTTCTTTCATTAGTACACAAGACTCCAGCATTCGTATCACATCCAGGCAAATACAACTGTCCAAATTGCATTAAGAACCAACCATAAAGTTTAAAGAAATAGGTATTACATTTCTCCTCAGAGCAATATCTCCACACATAGCTACTCGGAAACACATTTAAAAGGCCATGCATGAATAATCTAGCTATACACTACACGGTTAGCATCACCTATTCTTCCACACTACATATTGGTAGCTTTGTGGGGCGCGGAATGCACCTAACTTAAAAGTCAAATATCTTATGTTGGCACCTGTTGTCAGCTCCCACGTAATCGATAAGAATAGAGCATGTGGTTTTCCAGCCACAAAAATAACCACTTCAGTCCCATACACTTCCCCTACACAGCACTTCAATCCCCCTTCAGCCCACTACAAGCTACGTGTCTCTAGTTTCCTTACATACCGTACCCATATAGTCCCACAGCACAAACCTAAGTATCCCTACAGTCTACATACTTACCCTTTCCAGTCCCTACAGACCCAAGCACACCCCTACCAATCCGCAGTAGGATATCCAGCACACACATACACACACACACACACACACACACGCACACACACACACACACATACACACACACACACGCACACACACACACACACACACACACACACACACACACACACACACACACACACACACACACACACACACACACACACCTACATCCCCCTTCACACAGACACACGCCATCACACATCTGTACACCCCCCCATACATCACACACCCTTCCACACATATACTGTACACCTACTTAAACACTCATACACCTATACGCATACACAATCTCTTTTCTCATCCCTGTATACCCTTCCACACATCTGCACACACTTCGACACTCATACAGTCTCTCTCTACATTCTTACATTCTCTACACATCCCTGCACATTCCTACATACATTACCACAACCAAACACATCCTTACATCAACCCACATCACCCCCGGCCGGAACTATAACTCACACTAATTCCAAGGCCTGGCTGCCTTGAAGTGGGATGGGGAGGGGGCTAGAGGGCAGAGGAGGAAGGGAAAGGGAGTGGGGCAGGAGGGGGCGGGGGGAAGGGAAAGGGGTGGGGGGCAGGAGGGGACTGGGGAGGAAGGGAACAGGAGAGGAGGGGGGCAGGAGAGAGAGACCGAGGCCCATACAATTACTGGATAACATCAGCGTCGGCCTGGCGGTTAAATACTTCCCCTTCAGGTGGTAATTTTCTCCTGTAGGTTGGTCAGTGGCTGCTTTGTTCATGTGGGGTGTGAATATTGACCACTAGCCCCCGTTCACTCCCGTCCCGAAAAAAAAAAAAAATGGAAAACAACTACTGGTGAATTATAAACATGAGATGTGTAACACCTCTCTCTCTCTCTCTCTCTCTCTCTCTCTCTCTCTCTTTCTCTCAGGGGGGCGCGGTAGCACAGTGATAGCGCTCTGAGCTTGTGATCGGGAGGTCGCAAGTTCGAGCCTCGCCCGGGGCTACCGTTGCCGGGAGGGGTAGCTCCCTCCTGTAACCCCAGCGGGGCTACCGGTATATGGCCTTTGTTGCCTAGCTCGGGGAATTCATTTCTCCATTCTCTCTCTCTCTCTCTCTCTCAATGTAATACTGAGGCAGGAAAAATGTCGGGTATATATTAAACATGTAATATGAATCTCACTGCTTCTGTTCACTCCACAAGAACTACAAAAACTAATGAAAAAGAATTACGCGTAAGACTTGTATATTTCATTTCCGCCTCTCCTTTCATTAAACACTATCTTCTTAAGGCCTGAGGTCTAAGCACGTCTTTGTTCATACATTGGTTAGCTAAGCATTTTTTGAGAGGAACCAGTTGATGATGACTGGCCTTTATTCATTCATCTTCATAAAGACGTAAGGAAAGTATTGACTAAAACACACACACACACACACACACACACACACACACACACACACACACACACACACAGATAGATGTAAGAGGATAGACAGATATCGGTATGTACTGCTTGGAGTCTTATGTATTCATCACTCACCACTCCGCTCACTCCTTTCGCCGAAAAAAAAAAAAAAAAAAAAAGACGTAAGTGCTTATTTCCTTATCTCAGAGCCGCTTCCCACAAAATTTTAGCGCTGTTCAAAATATTCACACTAATATTCCTGTAAGACTGGAGGGTACTGGTAGGTTTCTTCGGAGTGTTTATTTAAATAATTATTTGTTTATTTTGCTCTTTCCTATATTATCCGTCATAAAGTTCTTCAAACCCTGTATCATGATCGCCTACCTTCTACCACTAGCGTACCATCTTCGCTGAAAAAGGAAATTGCATTAAGGAAAATAATACGTTCTTTGCTGAAAGTAGGTATGAGATGTTTGTGTTATACTCACTCCATTCTTTAAAAAATAATATCATGAGAGGAACTGCTAAGTAGTAATCCCCTCCGTTCACTCCCTCTTTGTACAAATAAATAAATATTCATTCTTTCATCACCTAATCCAGTGTCCACCCATGAGGCGCGTATAAACCCGGGGCTAGGCAAGTTAGTCCTGACATTTAAGATGAGAGTGACCAGTCTCACTCATCCTTGAATGGAATTATGTGAGAAGTAAACTCCAACCACCCCTTCGATATAAACCTGCACTGGCTCAATGCGACTGGAGCGCCTTAATTGCCCACCAAGCCACCAGGCGCCATAATTTGGTTATATGGTTACCACACTACGTAGTAAATGGTTTCTTGGTGTGCAGGAAACCATATGGCTTGTCAGTGTAGTCATCCGTAGACAGAAAGAACGGGAGAGAATGAAGGAAGGAAAGACAGAAGAGGAAGGATGAAAAGCAGGAAGGAAGAGAGGAAAGGACAAGCATCCGAGAGCAGCACTACATCGAGTGAGTGGATGGTAAGCTCCCCCACCAACCATAAATTTAAAAAAATAAATAAAAAAAGAATGAAAAAAGGGTATGTATACTGTGTTACCTTAAGTTATAATCGCTCACGTTCATTTACTCCTGTTATGAAATTAATAACAATTAAACGATAGACATCTACTGTATGTTTTGCGTAAGTAATGCTCAACCATTTTTTTTCTCCCATCTACTTTCAAGGAGAGAGAGAGAGAGAGAGAGAGAGAGAATCGGACTGGTGATGATGAACGGGAGAAAAGGAATCCGGTAGCGCTTTCCTGTGGGCTAAGATAAGGGTCGGCCATTTACCAGACTTATCCATCACTTCACCCATCTTGCTCATAATCAGCGATACTTTTTTAGGCATTGATAAGTGTTCACTGCACCAAATAGGTGTATGCGTTGGGCCGAATTTCGCTCCCTGCTGTTGGACTGTTTCTTTGTCCCTTAGAGGATGTCTCTCCGGAGGTATAGACTCTCGTAAAATCAAATGGGTTTACTTGGGCTCGTATTCTCGTCGCCTGAGAAGGCTCCATAGCACTTCATTACTATCGACTTATTTTTGGATATGGGTGGATTATATCCTTTTGTACAGTGATTCTCAAACTATGGGTCGCGACCCAAAGGTAGGTCGCGAGAGGAATTTTGATGGGTCGCAGGGACATAGAATACGCCTAATGCTTTCAGTGTATTTTGTTTACTTAATTGAAATTGTAACTATCCTTATTACACTATTAGCATATTCATGATAACTGTGATAGGCTATATACCGGTTACTCTCTCTCTCTCTCTCTCTCTCTCTCTCTCTCTCTCTCTCTCTCTCTCGCTCGCTCGCTCGCTCTCTCTCTCTACTCTGTGGGTCGCGAAGTCTTGAAATATTCCACATAACTACAAACACTAAAAGTGTGAGAACCGCTGCTTTAGTACGTTGTTTTCGCTGAGTATGGTTACATTAGAAGGATTTGTATTGCACTGAAGAGGACAGTAAAATGTAAGAAGCAAAATGAATCGCATAGGAAAAGGTGTTAGGAAATTTTAATTATCCAACAAAAATACGAATTAAAGAAAGCTGTCCTCAGTTTACAGGGATTAATAGGAAGTGTATGTATTCACTTCACCTCGAGAATGTTGTTGTCTTTCCTGAAGTAAATATGATTGCCTGGTGATAACTATACTTCGTTTTTTTTTTTTTTTTTTTTTTTTTTTAAATCGAGGCGAAGATGCACTTGACAGGTTGATGATGATTGGCTGAATGCATCATATCCCAAAAATATTTACTAACCCAAATTTTCCCCTCAGATATTTGTTGTCAGTTAATAATGCCAGATTATGCAGTAATGTTGCATTCAGCCAATAATCACCAATCTGTCAAGTGCATCTTCACCTCGATAAAAAAAAAAAAAAAAAAAAATTAGTATAGAATCTAATAAGAGATAAAATACATTCTCCGTCTGAAGTGGTTCATCCCATCCTCCGCGAGAAGTCTTTTCTTAGATGGCAATAATTGTCAGACGGTCGCAGAAAGATGGATAAAACGATGTCATTTTACAAGAAGGGTTGTTAAACGCGAATATCCTGTGACACAATTTACAGGCTTCGCAAGACTTTTTTTTTTTTTTTTTTTTTTTTTTTTGGGGAGAATAAATAAATAAAAAAATGCATTGATGCGTGAGAGAGCATGAAGAGGAGGAAACGATGAAAATAAATCAAATCCCACCGTGACTTAGCACGACCAGAATTTGACCTTGGCCTCTTGGTCTGTGTACCGTATATTCGATAGCTTAAAAGATCTCGTAACACTTATTTTTCTGCTATTTATTGGCTTGTTACACCTCAATCCCACGACTCCGGTGCGGTATTTTTAATTTTATCCTTTCTGTTGTGTGACTATTTTAGTGATTTTAGAGAAGACTGCTTGCAATGAAGAAGTTAATGATGACTATTTTTTACATCCTTCAAAATGTAAAGTATCTCCTAAAATTGTCAAAAAGCAAAAATAACAAACTAAAACAATTACGTCAGTCGGATTCAAGGGTAACAGAGATGTAAAAGCATACAAGAAGATTTTAGGGTGATGTATACGTAGTGAATCGCTTATGAAAAAGTGCGACGTAGCCTCTCATGCCACTTAGAACGCGGTGCCATGCTGGAGTAAATAAACCAGCCAAGTTAACCAGTGCAATGAGTCTACTGTACAGCAGAACACACCCACAGAGATGGATCGGGATAGGGTAGGGGAGAGGTTGGGAGGTTAGGTATCGTAGGGTGTGGTGGGGCAAGTAATCAAGAGTCGGGATGGAGGGAGGAAGGATGGGGTAGCGTAAAGCAAGGTAGGGAATAGGGTAGGGTAGAGCGGGGCAAGGCAGGATAAGGTAGGGTAGGTGGTGGTGTCAGATTGAGAGGGTGGAGGTACAGGGTAAGGAAGGGTATGTTTGGGAGGGGGCCAAGGAAATAGAGACGGGGAGGGCAGGTGGTGGGGAGGGGGGGCAAAAAGTGCAGTTAAAGGTAAGGTAGGCGATGGTTGGATAGGTCACAGTAAGTTAAAGTAGATGATGATGGTAGGGTAGAAGGGCAGGGATGTGTGGGGTAGATGGTGGTGAGTGGGTGGTAGGAACAGGGCAAGGTAGATTGTATGAGGGTTGGGGCCGGAGGAGGAACATACAGGGTAAAGCAGGGCATGGCAGATGGTTACTGGGGAGGGGCTCAACGAGGGAGAAGAGAAGCGACAAGGAAGTGTGGGGGATATGATACGAACAGTGCATGGTAAGAAAGACAAGGTAAATGGAGAAGAGATTACAAGGTAGGGTTAAGAGGCACTGCAGAGTAGGGTGGGTGGTAAAGGGTAGTAAGAAGCAGGGTAGGGCAGGCCGGTGCAAGGTAGGGCAGGGCGGGGCAGGGCATAACAGGGCAAGGCAAGGCAAGTAGATGATTGAGGGTGGGGGGGATACAGAGGCACAGGGCAGAGCAGAGCAGGGCAGGGTAGGTAGTAGTAGTGGTGGTGTTTGTGGCGGTGGTGATGATGGATAGCAACAGAAGCATTAATAACCAGAGCTTGTCGGGTCTTGCGCCATCACACACACGTTAACAGGACCGATAATTGTTTAAAGGCACAAGGCTGACTGAGCACGTATGGGGGTTTAGAATCTCTCCACGACAGGTCTAGATTGTGCTGTTTACTTTTACTTTTCACCATGGATGAACCCTGGGATTAAGTGTTCATCAATGGTGAGATAAGACAGACGAAGTAATGTATGAGTTCAGAATGAAGTTTGTTAGGTATATGGCCGTAGAGAGATAAGACTGTGTTGAAGTGAGTGCTGTTATTTCGTTGTCAGATCAGAGAACACCTTCTCTTAAAGTAATAGATACTTTGTATGTATGTGGGTGTTGGAGACTGTTTATAAGAGGGGAAAATTACTAATATCATATTTCCCCCCACCAGATTCAGCGTCAAGCAGTAGATAGCTAGCTAACTAGATAGATTAACTGATTGATTGGCTAATGGACATATAGATATAATTCTATCTATCTATCTATTGCCAGACGCCATAATCCCGTATGGGGTGGCCATTTGACTCTGAGTTATTTGTTTTATAGGGAGGGGCACTAACCCTCCACCAACCCACTTGACACGTAGGGAGCACGTATGGTTTGGTTATATGGTTACCACCCAGCGTTGTAAATGGTTTCTTGGCTTACAGGAAACCATTTGGCTTGTCACTCAATGTAAAGCCACCTGTAACGGAAAGAAAACCATTAAGTAGTGACAGGAAAGATGGGAGAAATAGGAAAAGAGGAGGGCAGGCACAGAAAAAGAATGATAAAGGCTAAGGAAGAAGTAGACAGCATTACATCAAGTGAGTGGATGATGGTCGCCACCACCTACCACTAAATTCTATAAACTTGCAATACAGTGACGCTTTATTTCACATTCTTGCTAATCCAAGACAGTTATTTATTAAGTTAAGGTTAGGAAAATACTCTAGTTTTAAAGGAACTTGTGAAAGTCTTATCTAAACCCTTCTAGTTTCCTGATCCAAATAGAGCTGTCTGGAGAATGCAAAATTTAAACAGAGCTAGATGTCATTGTAATAAAAGGAATAAGAAGTTAGTAATGCGATAGCTACGTCAGCGAATCGATCAGGGCACGGAAAAAAAAAATGAAAAAAAGATCAGTTGCCTGTCTCATTTTATTTTCCCCCCCAGGAAGGACAGGAAAGCAGAGTACAGACTAATCCACTTGTTTCTTGTTCCTCTTTCAAAGACTAATCCACTTGTTTCTTGTTCCTCTTTCAAAGACTAATCCACTTGTTTCTTGCTCCTCTTTCAAAAACAGATCCTATTTCTTCCCAAGTATATTTGTTCTTCTCCCCCTCCTCTCCCCAAGAAAGCTACAAGTGGGGATTTGACTGTAAGTTTGTGATTTCGGGAGCTGCCTTGCAAATGATCCGTGTTGCAGGCCTCGTGATGACAAGCCGGTGTACAGTATACACGGTGGTTGAGGATTCGATGTCGCGGGCGTATCAATCATGGCACCGCTAATAATACCACCACGCAATGTATCTAGGCCAACAAGATGAAAGTGTGAGGTACAGGAGGCGACAACAGTTGTGTCGCCTCTCTTGTTTTTGTCTGTGGACTTCATGAATCAATCTGGTGAAATAATTGCAAGTGCCAGAGATGATTTATTTAGTAACGTATCAGAAAACTATGTGTCAATAAAGAGAGAGAGAGAGAGAGAGAGAGAGAGAGAGAGAGAGAAAGCAGTATCATCAATGTCAATTGTTACAGGTTGCCGGTACTGTTTTTCAAAGCCGACGGAAAGTAACACAGAAGAGATTACACAACTTTTGACGCCAACTGTTTACAGATCATGTAGCACACATTTCTCAGGTATGGGTGTGATTAGACGATGTTCCTGTTATTATTGTTAGTACCAGATTAGTGTATGTTATGGTATGTTATTGTATGTCATGTTAAAGTAGCGTCATGTTCAACTCGGATCTGTAACGAGTTCATGAGTGTGCACTGACAGGGAGAAAAGTTCGCCTGCTATTCCACTAGGTCAGCTTCACACCTTCGCTGTGTCAGTTACTTATCTCCCTGGCGTTATCATACAAAAGAAAATTATATGTAGGTAAAACAACAGACTCTCTCAGCTAAGGAATATAAATCACCCGAACGGACGAGAGAAATAAATGAGGTGAAATATTGTACCACTATTATATTATTCTGACCACTTGGTGGTGGTCAGAATCAAGGTCCAAGTAAAATGGAGAAACAGAAGAAGGGAAGGACGGGAGGAAGGAGTAGATGCAAGGAGAGTGGAAAGGTTACAAGACTATGAGAAAAAGGCAGAATATAAGAGAGAAGTGGAGAACCGATTAGGTAAATATGAACTGGAACAGATGGGAGACGTGGAAGGTGTGTGCAAGATATTCACAGAAGAAATATGTGCAGCATGTGAGGTGGTGTGTGGGATGAAGAGAAGACGAAAAGGGGTGCAAAGAACAGCATGGTGGAATGAAGAGGTGAGACAGGCTGTGGCACAAAAGAAGAAAGCATATAATGAATGGATGAGAAATAGGGGCGTGGAAGAAGCTGAGAGACGGAAGAGAGAGTTATATGTAGAAAGGAAGAGGGAGGTAAAAAAATTAGTAAGAGAGAGTAAGAAGAGAGTGGATGAGGAATTTGGAAGGAATTTGAGTGTAAAGTGGAGGGAATGTAAGAAAATGTTCTGGAAAGAAGTAAATAGAGTTAGACAGGGTGGCAGTGAAGTTAGTAGGAGAGTGAAAGATAAAATGGTAGATTACTAGTGGAGAAAGAAGAAAAAGTGTGCAGATGGAGAGAACACTTTAAGGAATTGCTGAACATAGAGAATGAAAGTAATGCGAGTATAAGTGGCTGGGGAATGGGTGGGAGAAGGAGGGAGGTGAGAAGACAGGAAGAAATCAGTAGGATGGAAATTGTGGAACTAATGAAGATGGTCAAAATGGAGAAAGCCCCATGAATTGATGAAGTGTGTGGTGAAATGCTGAAGCATGGGGGAGAGAGAGTAGTAGAATGGATGTGGAAGATGTGCAGATTGGCCTGGGAGGAAGGTAGAGTCCTGGAGGATTGGAAGTCGGGTATAGTTATTCCCTTGTACAAAGGGAAAGGGGAAAAAGAAGTGTGTGGTAATCGTAGGGGCATTTGTCCTTTTAGTCTAATAGGAAAAGTATATGGTAGGATACTTACTGACAGAGTCAGGGAAATAACAGAGGAATTAGTTGGAGAAGAACAGGGAGGTTTTAGCAAGAGAAGAGGTTGTGTAGATCAGATATTCATTCTTAGATCTTTAGTGGAAAAGTTTCTAGAGAAGGGAAAGAAGTTGAATGCGGCCTTCATGGATTTGGGAAAAGCATATGACGGGGGATAGACAAGGATTGTGGAAAGTATTAAGAATATATGGAGTAGATGGGAAGTTGATGAATGCTATGAAGAGTATGTATGAGGGTGCTAAGGCTGCAGTGCGTGTGGATAGTGAACTGAATGAATTTTTGTATTTGAAGGTTGGACTGAAACAGGGTTGTGTCATGTCTCCAAGGTAGTTCAATCTGTACATGGATGGGTTTATAAAAGAGATACAATGTAGGGCAGTGGATGCTGGAGTGGCCCTAGTGAGAGAGGGCAGTGTTTGGAAACTCTCTGTACTGTTGTTTGCAGATGATACTGTGTTATTACGTGAAGACGAAGGGGAGCTGCAAGGCTTGGAGGATAAATCTGAGAGAGTGTGTAAAACGGAATCTAAAGTTGAATGTAGGGATGAGTAAAGTTATGGTCTTCGAGAGAAGTGAAGTCAGTGAATGTACAATGAGGTTGGATGATGAGGAAATGGAAAATGTGAGTGTGTTTAAGTACTCGGGTAGTGTGATGATTAAGGATGGAAATTTGGAGAGTGAAATCCTTGAAAGGGTACAAGGAAGAAGGTTGTTGGTTCCTTGAAGTAGTGATAAGAAACAGGGAAGTGAGCATGGAAGTGCTCATGACAGTATTGTGATACCAACTTTATCGTATGGAAGTGAAGCTTGGACGTTGTTAGAGGGACGCAAGTCAAGAGTGAGAGCAGTGGAAATGAATTATTTAAGAGGAGCCTGTGGAGTCACATGGAGAGACAGACTGACAAATGAGGATGTAAAAGGGCGTCATGTTGTGGATGTGGATGTGATAGGAAGCGTTAGGAGAAACACATTGAGGTGGTTTGGCCATGTGGAGAGGATGGAGAGTGAGAGACTTACGAGGAGAGGGTATGTGGATGGGGTGGAGGGGGAGAGAGGGAGGGGGAGGCCAAGGATGAGATAGAGGGATGGAGTTGAGAGGTATATGAGAGAGGAGGGTGTGAGTTGGGAGCAGGGCAGTGAAATGGCGTGGGACAGGGCGACGTGGAGGCGATTTGCTTGTGGCCACCCCGGATGGGAATTAGGCGTCTGGCAATAGATAGATAGATAGATTCCAGGCACGTAATATGCCTTCTGTATTATTAATTATTATTAATGTAATTATTAGTAAATTAAAGGTATCCAGCATGTTGAGCATTACATATATATCTTCATCACTTTACAGTTTCATAATTGTACACTGGATAAAATTATAGACGGCATTAAGATCTCGATGTTAAGGCAATTATTATGGTACATTAGCCGATTTAATCTCTAAATACTATTGAATTAAAATGTGAAAAACGTTAGGCGTTATATGGTTTTTGTTACAGACTGTTCGTATTTATATACGGTACTGGATTTCTCAAGCAGTTAATTTGGAAGTTAATGTTAGCATATACATGTATATTCACGAAGAGTTATTTGAAGTACATGTACAGGTAATATGTTTGTCTCTTTCTATCTATTGCCAGACGCCGTTCTCGACTTCTCAGGCGGCCAATTATACGTTATTATTAACAATATTTTTACCGTAGGTGATATGAATACCAGGGTTCTTCATGGTAACTATGGCTTGCCAAGTCTTGAGGTACTGAAGAAACAGTGTCCCCAAATAAATGTAAATACACAAATGAAAATTATAGCCTTGTTTGACCCACTGCGTATCCACACATGTGTATATATACACCCCTCCCAGTTTCTATGTTGGTTGGAAGCTAAGGGTTACTTGACAGGTTGATAAAGGTGACCAGAGACATTCGAGGATGGAACAAAAGGTCTCTTATCAGGTCAACACGTCTCCTAGGTCAGCCCCGCACGGGACTGGGTCAGTGCTGGCAGTCTAACTCTGGGATGCCTCACGCCCGGACTTCGGTCTGGGTAGGATCCTTCCCAAAAAAGATATATTAAACAGAAACAAAACTAAATAGCCAAAATAAATAGGAAAAGCTAAGGATATGTACACAGACAAGTGACAGCGAGCAAAGAATGAGTATTGTAAACCGATTTTTAATACTCATTACTGGCGGAAGTATAGATAGTGAAAAAAATGTAAACAAACATAAATTTCACAGTAAATAATAAAACTTTACCAAGATATAAACAGAGCAAGGAAAACTTATCAGTGTGATCAGGTTGAGGTTGAAGTTTTTTTTTTTTTTTTTTTTTTTAAGTAAATGGCTATCACCCTGAAGGGGCATTAAACAAGCAAGAATCGATAATCATGAAAGCCAAAATAATGATGTGAAATATTTGCATCTCTTTGATACCAGTATCAAGTTATTATTCACGATTATGAAACAGTAATAAAGAATACATCAGTATACATGGATAGTACCAGGACAAATACTTCCATCTATACATCATATGTAAACTCATTACTATACTACTACAACATAATCAGATACATGTCAAATTTGTGTAAAACATACATAAAAAGGAACAATTACGAATATATTACATCAACTGAAGAAGTTTTAATGTCAGCTATGAGGAAGTCAGAGGGGAGAAGTGAAGGGGGAACAGCACTGGAACTCTTAGGTGGAACTGAATGAGGAACAGCACAGGAATCGTCTAAGGTGGAATTGGAGAAGAAACAGCGGATCTGCTTTATCAGTAGAAGAAATAGCTACAGGGCCATCAGAGTGAAAAAGAGGAGGGAAGGATGATGAAGTAAAGATGTTAGAAAGTTTTTTGGCAAGGTGTCAGAAGGAGCGGAAAGAATTCGAGTTGGAGAGTTCAGAGCATTTAGTACGAATGAAATTATTATTAGCAGAGCGAAGGACAGACTTAGCACGATTCTGGGCAGAAACGTAAAAGAGATGAGATTCAGGGGTGAGTTGGCTCCAGTACCTATTGTAGGTCTTCTTGTTTTTGACAGATTTTTTTTTTTTTTTTACATTACTCAAAGGATACGAGAAGGGAATGTATGATTCCATGCTCGAGAGAATAGCCTCCGTAATACGCAGGGCACAGATGGCTCTCTTCCATGAAAGCAATAATTGGGGAAATCAAAGAAGTGCTGCCTGAGGGCCTCCCAATCAGCAACTCCAAAGTGCCACAACCAACGCTTTTTGGGAGGGTCCACAGGCCTTGTTGGAACGATATAACAGGTTAAGGTAATTAGGTTGTAACTGGAGGAGCCCAAAGGAGAGGAACGATTATCAGAGTAAGCAGAATGATTAGTTGCAAGGAAGAGGTCAAGTATGTTGGAACTCTCTCTAAGGCAGTCAGGGATACGGGTAGGGTGCTATACATGCTGCTGTAGGTCATTAAGGATAGACAAGATGTAGGCTTGTCCACCAGGTAGATCAGTGAAAGGAGAGGAGAGCCAAAGGTGGTGATGAACATTGAAATCTCTAAGAATGGAGATTTCAGAGAAAGGAGAGATTGATTGGACGTGTTTCACCTTAAAAGTAAGAGTGTCAGAGAATTTTTCATATATGGTTACATATGTGTCAGTAAGGTGGAGTTCACTCGAAGGCAGACTGAAACAACCTCCTCCCACCTGTTTCCCCTGGAGGAACTGGAACAGTCACATATAGTCCTTTGACTGATGGAATTGCCAGGTCAGTCCACTGACTTTGTCACAGAAGATGAATTCTTTCCAAAAGAGACACTAGACTGTACCTCACATGGAATGTTCCAAGTCTCCTAGAGTTCTACAGCCGATTAAGCTAGTACGTCAGCCTGCCTGTTGCTGTAAACACCGCAATGACCTGGCACCCTGATCAGAGAGAAGGATTTAGCACATGTATGCAGCTTATTGATAATGCAGTCCAGGACCTCATGTGAATCAGTCCTACACAAATGAAATGTCTGAAAAGCAGACTTAGAGTAAAAAAAAAAAAAAAGTGATTTGAACGCAAAGCAAAGTCTATAGATTGATCTATGGCAGAGTTGGGCAGTAAATACAGAAATTGGATGCGGCACTCCATACTGTAGACCACATACTCGCACCCACACATTCATCCAACTTAGAGCCACTGGAGTACAAGTGGAATGACGCCAGGTTTCTAATGAGTATCATTCGGAACAACTGTCGTACCTCCACCTCTGGTGCCCTAGACTTAGGGACGGGGAGTTGGTCAATGTTGATGGTAGTACTGACTCCCAGGGAGCTATTTTTGATGTTAAAATTTGATCCCCATTAGGAATGTCATACCCTAACGCCTCACAGAGGAAGTGAAGCCTCACAGCCACCAGCTTGAGGGCCGCATACGGCAGGTATTCTCATTGTAGGAGGATCCAACAAGCAGGAAGGCCAAGTGAACGTTTCCATTGGGTGGTGACACCGTACGAAAATAGCAGGTGGTCTCACTGTAGAGAGAGAGGAGGCACATTAGCCTCCACTTCCAACCGCTCCACACGAGTACATCAAAGGGCTCCAAGACATATATTCAAGCACACGTTCTGAACCATATCTAGTCTAAGGAGTGCAGTATCTGATGCCGACCTATACACTTGTGAGCTATAGTCACGTTTAGAACGGATAAGGAACTTACACACCATCAGTGAAGACGTTCTGTCTTCTTCCCATGATTTACCGGAAAGAAACTTAAGGACATTAACTTTTTTACAAGTAGCAAAAAAATTATTAATACATTTTATCCAACTGAGCCTAGTGTCAAAATGAAGACACAGGAATCTTACCGAATTTTGAAAGGATATCGGCTGATTATCTAAAGTTAATTGCAAAGGAGGTATATTAAGTTTACAAGTAAAAGCAACAACAATACACTTAGGAACGGAAAATTTTAATACCAACTCCAGGGTCCAATGTTGAACAGATTCAAGTGTCATTTGAATCTGCCGTGCCGAGGATTGTGCAATGCGGGAAGAGTGCCATATTGCACAATCATCAGCACTGAGTGAGTATCTAAGCATCCTGGAGATGGAAGCAGACGACAGAATGTCATTAATGACAACACTAAATAAAGCAGGGCTAAGCACACTTCCTTGTGGTACCCCATTCTCCTGGACAAATATGTCCGATGTTACGTAACAGGACAGCCTGACGGAAAACGTTCTCTCAGTAAGGAAGTTCTGAAGAAAAATTGGCAAGTTACCTCAAACCATAAGTGTAGAGTTTACGCAGTATTTCGTTTTGCCAGGTCATGTCATAAGCCTTCTAAATATCTAAAAAAAATTCCTATCATAAATTCGTGATTGGCAAAAGCCTCAGCTATGCAATGTTCCAGGTGCACGAAATGAACTAAAGTGGACCTGTGTTTACGGAATCCAGTCTGTTGATCATTTAACACACCCTTTGACCCTAAAACAAAACGTAACTTTTATTAACAATATGTTCAAAGGCCTTACACAGACATTCAACGCAATAGGCCGAAACGAACTGGGACTCATAAGGTGGCCATCCTGGCGTGGTATCGGTTTGACCTGTGTGTAGTGCCATGAGTTTGAAAACGAGCAAGATTCCCAAATCTCGTTGTACACCTCGAACATCTTACTAAGGTTAGCCTGAGTAAGATGCTGAACCATGTCGTACGTAATGGTTGATGGGCCGGGACTGGAGGCTTTACAGGATTTCAGGGCAAGAACTTCATCTAGTGTAAATTTGGAATTGTAGCTGAAATCACCGTCTTCTGTGGCAAAATCTAAATTCTGCAGCTCAGCTGTATGCTTATGCCTTATGGTGAGAAGCAAGGATCGTAGTTGGTTGAGCTGCTTACCTTGGCAAAATGGTCTGCAATAGTATTGGCAATGTCTACGGGATCAACAATGACATTCCTGGCCACCTCAAGTGTAGTTACCAGTGACTGGGTGTACCTGTTGTTAAGTACATTGATGGTGGACCAGACCTGACTTATGAGGGTGGGACAATTCACCGTGGACACAAAACTACAATTATTCCATTTTGCCACTTTAATTGTCCTCCTTGCCTCAGCCTTTGCCGCTTTGTCGGCAGTAAAGTCTGAGTTTGCTGCCTGTTTCCCAAAAATTCTGTATCTCCTATTGCACTCAGTGAGTGCTTGTCAGCAGTCTGGTGTCCATCACAAAACTATGCTTGTTTGGGATAATTGTAGATGTCTTGGGAACAGCGGCCTCAGCTGTATGTGTAATGTAAGACTGTAGGTGTGCAACTTTCTCATTAATGTTCTCTCCTGATAATTATCTTGATTGGCGACCTGTGAGGAGTTCCTCTAATCTCCTTTCTTAAAGTTAAATTTAGGTGGTAGGAGAGGCCGATAATCATCGCGTAAATAAGAAAGACAAAGAGAAATGTTCGCTACCCATTGGGTTGTCATACTGGTCCCAAGAGATGTTAATGTGTACATCGGGAGACGACAAGGACAGATTTATACATGTCATGTTGCCAGTGTGGTCGTCTACACGATTCACTCTACCAGTGTTTAGAAGACAGAGGCTTTGACTGCAGTACTAGGTCGGCTACTTGTCCCCCCTTACCATCACTCCTAAAGCTTCCACACTGATAGTGATGGGCATTAAAATCGTCTAAAATTAATCTGTGGCCCGGAAGTTGATGGATAAGCGAAATGAAAGCATCACCATCAATGGGAACAAATCAGTGGGAGAGAACAAATAGACAGATACATGTTGCCAAATTTCACCCTGCACAATGTAGCTGTCAGGGCAGAATTCAGCACCACTTCCGTGTGTGAGAGTGATTTGTATGTGTATATGGTTTTTGCCATGATCCTCATATCTTCTATACGAATGGTAATGTTTGAACTGAGGAGGATCAGGATGATCCTCCGGGGGCGTCTCGTGTAAGCAGACAATATCTGGTTTATGTAAAGCTAACAAAAGGCTTAAATTTTGTAGTTTATTCCCAATAGACCTACAGTCCCACTGAATAATACTGAATATGATGGCTTAAGATTTATGGGATGGGCCTGTGGGCTTAGCTTTCTTTGATCGCCCGCCAGCAGGTGAACGACAACCGGGGAAAAGATCCTGGTAATTGTTAACAGAAAACTCCATTGATTCATCAGTTATGTGGCTCCGAGATGCCCACCCCCTGAGGAAGATCTAACTCTTCTCGCCCTCGCTGGAGCAGGAGCAGGAAAAACATAAGGACGTGACTTTGAAAGGGTGGTCAGGTTAATCATATCAGAGTAGTCAGACTTCAGTTTAGGTCTTACTGACAGAAGCAGCAGCAGCCTGAGAGTAAGTGGTTGTTGCGATATCAGTGAGAAAGTTGGAACGTATAGGAGGAGCAGACGAGGGAGTAAAATGAGTGACATGAGTGCTGGGGACAGGATCAGATTGAGTCTCCACTGTGCACATCACGAGACGGGACATAACTGCCGATGCATAGGGGACATTAGGTTTGGGAGAAGCATGCAACTTCCCAACCTTCTTCCTGGCTGTCATGAGTTGGCTAGTGACATTGGCTTTTTGGGAAACTGCGAACTCAAGTGGAATCCCAGTTTATCGTTCAGTTAACCGCTCATTCGGACGGAAGCTTTGTCAAATCAATTTTTCATTGTCATACGTGATCGTCTTTGTGTGAGACATTAGCACTTCCGCTGAGCGATTTGTTTTGGGCGCGTTTCGCTCACTCGACCGTTAAAAAATGCGGCTTATCACCCCCATTTCTTTCTCACGAGTTTACTCAGTCCAGTGTTTGCTCTGACGGAGAGAGGTTCTGTGCTCTAGAAGTGTGAGAGAAGAGGTCGCTAGCACCCAGACTCCACTGAGTACAGTTTCTCCAAGCTCCCACCCTTGGTGATACACAGCATTCATCGACCAGTATTTCCTTTTTGTATTTTCCTAGGTTTAAGAGTTTAATTAAGGTGTTTTTTTTCCTAGGTGTAAGAATTTAGCTCTTGTGTGAGTGAGTGAGTGCGATCTCATTAATTTGATTTGAAATGTAATGTTAAATTTATTTTGTAATCAATAAATTTAACAGTTCTTTTTCTTGAGCTTGATGTAATGTAAACTCTTGTTTCATTTCTCCACAATTAAGCTTATTTTCCATATAGCGCCTAGCTTGCATAAACGTTTGCCTTTCATAACTGGTACTTAGGCCAGTCTTGTGTATTAAGCTTAAAATCCGTTGTGCTTCCTAGAAGTTAAGCATCAGCAAGAACCTGATATTATTAGTATTAGTTATTTATTGTCAGGGGTGAAGTAACTTTCTCCAGAGGCTAACAGTACTAAAAAACAGCAAGTGAGTAATTTGTCTCTGCTGTGTACTGTTGAGAAAGTTTATAAATTCTCGTTCTGAGAGAATCATGCGAGGCAAGTCAGCATAAAGTAATCGTTGCTTGATGTAGCAAGACAATCATTGTCTCTGCTCTGCAATATTATTGAATATTATTATCAGTTAAATAATATTTAGCATTTATTTTAAAAACCTCGTGTTATTTAAAAACCCCGTGACAATTGGCGACCTCATTCCAGGATATTAACTCCTAGCTCTAAAGCTATTCACGAGATAGTACTCACTCGTTCATATTTAGGAATTTATCATTAAAGTTTATAGGCACAAGTTTACTGGTGTTTACCGTTAATTTAGCAAGTGAATTTTTGCTTTATTAATCCATAGAGTATTTAACTCTATTTAGTACTTTATTTTTGGTAACGCCAGACGATTTTATTCGCTCCTGGGTAGCCGCCGTACCCATTGTGTTAATTATTGAGTCTTCCCAGTCATTTGCATTTTTGTTTTATTCTTTTCCAGTTAACTAGATAAGACTGGTCACCACTAGCTTGTGTCTGTATTCTTTACTTGTGTTATTAGCATTCGTTTGCGAAACAACAATCAGTACTGAGTCGCTAGTTATTTAGATTGAGTTAGCGACATGGCTACCACCATATTTTTGCAGGAAGCCAAACATATGGGTCTTACAGACCCAACCGAAATTAAAGAGTATATACTCTCACGGCATAATCAGGAGCAGCAGCGTGAGAATGATGCCCGTGAAGAGCGTAAGATTCAGCACGAATACGAGCGAGAACAGCGTGAGGAACGCGAAAAGGAGCGCGAACACGAACAAAAACAACGCGAACTCGAGTTAGAACACGAGTGAGAACAACGCGAATACGAGCGGGAACAACGAGAACACGAACGTGCCGAGCGAGAAGCACGCGAAAAAATGAACTTGAAGTGCTGAAGCTCAAGCGAGATTCCTTGGCTTCAGACACGTCTGGTGCAGTTAACCCAAGCTCCACTAGCGCTCTTCCTACACATGTCCTGGCGACCCCACGCATCAAGCTTCCTTCATACAAGGAAAGCGAGTGAATCGAGCCGTACATAGCTCGTTTTGAGGACATGGCAGACATGTATCAACTGGATGAGGCAGCTAAACGGATCCAATTTCTTAGTTTATTTGAGGGCCCTGCCCTCGATATTCTCCACAGAATTCGTGGAGACAATCTCACGTATGAGATGATGAAAGCTGCACTCATTAAGGCGTATGGTCTCACAGTAGACAACGCCAAAGTTCAGTTCATGCGAGCTCGTCTCCAAGACAAGGAGACAGCTGTTCAGTTCCTTGATCGTCTCACTGCTTACTTAAATGAGTGAATGGAGAAAGATGAAACTCCTTCCACGCGTGAGGGGATAATTGACCTTATGCTGCGTACACAGCTAGAGAGGTCGTGGCCTGCTGAGCTCATAGCACAGCTTAAGATCTGCCAGGTGAAAGATGCCAGCCAAATGGCAGAGAAGGCTGACGCATTCTTTACTGCATACTGGTATCAAACTCGTAAGCAAAACACCTGGAACAGAAAGCCTGATAAGTCTGGGAAGCCGTCTCAGACTGAATCCCAGCAACAAGGCCATTCTCAGAATAATGGCCAAGGTCCAAAACCGCAGTGGAAGGACCAGGGGCAAAACACTCAGAAACCTGAGTGGAAGAGGTACAACAGGTACCCTAATCAGCAGCAGTATCAGCCACGCAACCGACCGTCGGAACAAACTTTTTCACCACCAGCTCAAAAGAGGCAGGAAGCGAATGCAGCCTTCATTCCTCAGCAGCAGCACGGTGGTCACGTCCCTACCAGTATGGGTACTTCCCCACAGTTCACTAGTCCCACAGTGACAATGAACTCCCCTCCACAGATGGCTAATGTTCCATCTTCCCAATATAATTCTCAAGGCACAATGTTTGCTGCATCAATTCAGCAGCCTCATGAGTGGCTAGCTGCTTCCTCCACAGGCCCTCCCACAGGTGACAGTACCTTCCTTGTTCAGCCAGGGTTTGTGGGAGGCATTCCTGTGAAGGTCCTGAGAGATAATGGTTCCTCAGGTTGCTCTGTCAAGCAGAGTTTAGTTCGGCCTGAGCAGTATACAGGTCGACAGATCCATGCAAACCTTATTGATGGATCAGTGGGATTGTTCCCTGAGGCATGTATCCAGGTGGCATCTCCATTTTCTACTGGTACGACACTCGCAGTTGTCATGCCAGAACCTTTATTTGACCTCATCATTGGCAATATTTATGGTGTCAAGGATAGTTGCACCGAACATGACGCTACTCAGACTTCGGCTGCTGCGGTAACACGAGCCATGGCTGAGGCTCCAGACTGTGTCACCCCAGTGATCATTGAATCACCGCAAGATTTGATGTGTAGTCAACTTGTTGTACAAGAACAACATTCTGAGCCGACACTTGCTGCCGTGCGGAACAAACAAAAGGGTCGAGTGATTAAGTATTCACGGGGAGGTCGAGCCAAGTTCCTTCGCAAACAAGGACGGCTCTACCATGAGTCACGAACACCCGAGGGCGAGGTTCGACTGCAGTTTGTCGTTCCCGCCAAGTACCGCCTAGCAGTGTTACAATGGGGTCATTGTTCAGCCTCAGGAGGTCACATAGGCAAAAGGAAGACCCAGGGCCGTATCCGAGCTGACTTTTTCTGGCCAGGGATGGGACAAGACATAGATAGTTTTGTCCGTTCCTGCAGTGTGTGTCAAAGTAACACCACTAATCAGGGACATGCCCTTCCTGTGCCGTTCGTAACCACACCTGTAATCTCTGAGTCAGTTGAGAGACAGGATAGTGGTGAAGTGAGTATAGACCTGACATCTCACTTGTTGGCCCCACAGGACACAGTATGTCCAGGGCCTGTACATACATATTATGTACCGTAGGTTAAGGGGGAAGTTCGAGAGAGAACTCCGCAGAGGCGACTTGAGGCTATGGAAGACCCGAGTTTGCACAAGGATTCTCAGCTCCCCGATACTAATATAAGTACTGTAGGTTAAGTGGGAAGTTCGAGAGAGAACTCCGCAGAGGCGACTGAAGGCTATGGAAGACCCGAGTTTGCACAAGGATTTTCAGCTCCCTGATACTAATATAAGTACTGTAGGTTAAGGGGGAAGTTCGAGAGAGAACTCCACAGAGGCGACTCTAGGCTATGGAATACCCGAGTTTGCACAAGGATTCTCAGCTCCCCGATACTAATATAAGTACTGTAGGTTAAGGGGGAAGTTCAAGTGAGAACTCCGCTGAGGCAACTCGAGGCTATGGAAGACCCGAGTTTGTACAAGTATTCTCATCTCCCCGATATTAATATAAGTACTGTAGGTTAAGGCACAGGTTGAGGACCCGTGTGCAGTTCGAGGCTATGGAAGACCCGAGTTTGCGCAAGGATTCTCAACTTGCCGACACTAATCATGTGCTATAATTAATGGCGACCTCGAATGTACAAAGCTTAGGCTGTCACTTGTATTCTTCAGCTAGAGCGTACTTTTCGTAGCATGTACTGATTGCTAGGCAGAGAGAGTAATTGTAACGTAAAAAGAATTTTGTCTCATTGACACTTTTGATGCTCCACCTTAATTGGTTTTGTAGGTACAGCAATGGGTGTAGCAGTTTTGCTGTGCGGGCCAGCTGATCGTCTGCCGCATGCTGCCACCTCTTCTCCTCTGCCTTCGTCGTCGCCATATTATTATTTACTGTGTCATTTTACACGTAGGTACAGTTACACTACAACTGTCACACCTACACCATGTATTACATACACAACGCTACACAACAATTAGTTGTCAGTGTAAATGTAGCGAACTTTCGCTCAGTTTGACCTGAGAACAGAATTTTCACCGTCGTCACGGAGTTTTTCCCTCAAGCTTGCTTCTATTCACGTAAATACAAGTTTTTTTCGCTCACTGGCGACTGCGACTTTCTCTTGTAGCAGGATAGTACACACACCACAGTGTGAATCTTGTGTGACTGAGCTAGGATTTATATCTATGTATATTGAAATCTTTCTTCTGAAGGAAGAAAGATTTAATTTTCATGGGGCGTAATGTCACGAGTCGGCTAGTGACATTGGCTTTTTGGGAAACTGCGAACTCAAGTGGAATCCCAGTTTATCGTTCAGTTAACTGCTCATTCAGACGGAAGCTTTGTCAAATCAATTTTTCATTGTCATACGTGATCGTCTTTGTGTGAGACATTAGCGCTTCCGCTGAGCGATTTGTTTTGGGCGCGTTTCGCTCACTCGACTGTTAAAAAATGCGGCTTATCGCTCCCATTTCTTTCTCACGATTTTACTCAGTCCAGTGTTTGCTCTGACGGAGAGAGGTTCTGTGCTCCAGAAGTGTGTGAGAAGAGGTCGCTAGCACCCAGACTCCACTAAGTACAGTTTCTCCAAGCTCCCACCCTTGGTGATACACAGCATTCATCGACCAGTATTTCCTTTTTGTATTTTCCTAGGTTTAAGAGTTTAATTAAGGTGTTTTTTTTCCTAGGCGTAAGAATTTAGCTCTTGTGTGAGTGAGTGAGTGCGATCTCATTAATTTGATTTGAAATGTAACGTTAAATTTATTTTGTAATCAATAAATTTAACAGTTCTTTTTCTTGAGCTTAATGTAATGTAAACTCTTGTTTCATTTCTCCACAATTAAACTTAAATTCCATATAGCTCCTAGCTTGCATAAACGTTTGCCTTCATAACTGGTACTTAGGCCAGTCTTGTGTATTAAGCTTAAAATCCGTTGTGCCTCCTAGGAGTTAAGCATCAGCAAGAACCTGATATTATTAGTATTAGTTATTTATTGTCAGGGGTGAAGTAACTTTCTCCAGAGGCTAACAGTACTAAAAAACAGCAATTGAGTAATTTGTCTCTGCTGTGTACTGTTGAGAAAGTTTATAAATTCTCGTTCTGAGAGAATCGTGCGAAGCAAGTCAGCGTAAAGTAATCGTTGCTTGATGTAGCAAGACAATCATTGTCTCTGCTCTGCAATATTATTGAATACTATTATCAATTAAATAATATTTAGCATTTATTTTTAAAACCCCGTGTTATTTAAAAACCCCGTGACACTGGCATCGTAGTAGGATAAGCCCTCCGTTGCCTTGCCTTCACTGTGCAGACCTCTTTCTTGTCTTCCCACTTGGGACAATCCCTCGAGAAAGTGGAGTGAGTACCCTTGCAATGAAGCAACACTCAGCCAGGGACATACAGTCGACAGCAGAATGACCCACAGTTGCACACCTGTCATACACCGAGCCAGAAGCCCGGTAAGTCTTATATGCATGTCCATACAGTTGACATTCTGAACATCTAAGAGGATTAGGGATATACGGTCTTATGTTTAGAATTTCGTAACCAACTTTGATCCTTGAAGGGAGTGCAACTTTTCCAAAAGTCAATAGTTGTTGCAGTCTTCTTCCTTATGCGTCCGAGAATCTACTAATGAATCTCGCCTCAAAGACATCTTGCACAGCAAGTCCACGTATGATATAGTTCTCTTCCATGACCAGGAGAGCCCTACAAATGATAACTCCCCTGCAGGAATTCATGGAGTGAGGGATCCTTGGCTCAACGTCGTAGCAAGTTTTGACAAGGAGGTCTCGACAAGCAAGTTTTTTTACTTGTTCAGCTTCACCAGCACAGGCTTCAATTACCTTCTTAATGAGAAAATGATTGAGGCTAGCCAGGGAAGTAGAATCAATAGCATGTAGCTGTACAAATGTCGCATTATGTCGTGGGATGGCTAGCAGTGATAGAGTTTGGGGGCGGCCGTTCCTCAAGTCAGTTCGTGTCGCAGTCAAGGTGTCAGAGCCACTTCCCTCCTGAAGGGAGGGAGGGGAAGGGGGGAAGATCCAACATAATATCCACCTTCCCCTCGCGGGGGAAGCAGGAAAGAGAGAGAGAGAGAGAACGAACAAGGGACAAGACACCCAGGGAAAAACAGGTAAGGCTGAGATAATCCTCTCAATCTACATTCAGGAGGTCAGGTCTATGTTTATACTCACCCCAGAACGATCAGTGGGGGATTCACCACAGAGGTAAGTAAGCAAAGATAATCTCAGGAATAGATACAAACACCTAACAAGTCTCTAAATAGGGAAGGGAGGAGAATGAGTACAACTAACCTAGCTGATAAACACCCTAACGGTAAACAAAAACAAAAGCAGATGAGGCAGTAATATATCTAGAGGAGAGTTCAGCGCATACATTCGCTCTCTCCGCAACCAAGCATCGAAGACCCCGGTAGGTGAATGCTGAAGAGTCAGTTGAAGGCAAATCCAGCCAAGCTTTCCTACATCATCTCGCACGGAGTTCACAAGCGTGAGCCTGGTGGAAGCAGACAAGATGACAAAGGCTTCGACTCTTATACCCCGACACATACAGAGTGGAAACTGGTTCAATACGCGATTAAAGCTTCTTACTTACAGTATGAATCTGTCTTCACATGTGACTCCTAGTTTATTAAACCCCTTTACGTTGTGAATTGTTGTTACTCAAGCTAGAACCAACCGGTTTGATTACGCTTAGGAATTACTTTTGAAACCTGAGGGATTTAGCATTCACTAAGCATTTCACTATATAGGTGATCTCCTGAGCTGGGAAAAAAAAAATCACCTGGTCATAGCAAGATTAAAAAAAAAAAAAAAAATCTGGTTCAAGTCAGAGGTTAAAGAATCACTGGAATCATAAATTTCTTATTCATACACCGGATATACCTAAGATTGTGTATTACTTAAGGTTTTCTGTTTCTTAGGTAGGTCTGGATACAGGTAGCTTACTAGTAATTAAGATGGAGCCACGAAATTCAAAAACCCATCGATGTTCCATAGAATATCTCCACTAATAACTACCTGACCATGTCTTTAGTATGGACGGTTTTATTAGTGCTAAAGTGGGGAAATGTGCAGGTGTGTGACACCATCTATTGTGCGTAGGAGAACTACTGGACCTTAGGAATGGACTGTGTATTTTATGTACAGATTTAGATACGTTAAAGATAGAACCAACCAAAGCTAGTCTTAGTTTTGCACACATTCACATACACATAGCCAACACATACACATACACATACCTGCACATTCATATACACATAGCCTACACATACACATACACATACCTGCACATTCACATTCACATACACATAACCTACACATACACATACACATACCTGCACATTCACATTCACATACACAACCATGTATGTAAAGTAGGCAGCAGGATCTAAAGCCAGTATGATGATCTTTTAATGTTGGCCCATTAAATGTTGTGTTGTGATGGAGAGGATAAGATTGTACTGTACGCACCGTCTCAGTATATTGCTTACATGAACGCCTGCGACTCGGAACGTAAAATGAGCAACACAGGGAGATTTAAAGAAATAAATATCCATCGTCCTGAAGTGTCCCCTAAACTGAATGAAATTGCTTAGAAATACCAGTAAGAAGTTAATACATCCGTTCATCCATCATCCAGTCCTACGTTGCCCCATGAGAAGCGTAGGAGCCCGGGGCTAGGCTAGTTGGTCTTGATATTTAAGATGAGTGACCAGCCTCACTCATCCCTGAGTGGCATTATGTGAGCAATGAACCCCAACCATCCCTTGGATATAAACCTTCACCGGCCCAATTCGATTGGAGCACCGTAATTACCCATTAAACTACCAAGCTCCAAAATTTGGTTATATGATTACCACCCAGCATAGTAAATGGATTCTTGCTGTACAGGAAACCATTAGGCTTTGTCACTCAACGTACAGTGACCCACAGGCAGAAAGAAGAGGAAAGAGTGAAGGAAAGAAAGACAAGAGGGAACGTAATGTCACCGGAAGGCAGAAGGAAGAGGAAAGAATGAAGGAAAGAAATTCATCATCATACTGAAAGCATTCCACTACGAGAGTTTAGCTCTGTACTGAGAGAGAGAGAGAGAGAGAGAGAGAGAGAGAGAGAGAGAGAGAGAGAGAGAGAGAGAGAGATGGATAAGACTTATTTGGCTTTGGAGAAAGTCCTCGGATTGAAGACATTAAACATTCTCCCTACGACGGAAAATTTTATTCAGTTTAGGAGACAATACTTGAGTGAACTGTAAAAAAAAAGTGTGTGTGTGTGTGTGTGTGTGTGTGTGTGTGTGTGTGTGTGTGTGTGTGTGTTGGGCAAAGTATTATATTTCTGCTGTGTCTAATCACTGCTGGGGGTGCCTGAGGGTGGTTCTATTGCAGGGGCTAATCAATAGGGGAGAGAGAGAGAGAGAGAGAGAGAGAGAGAGAGAGAGAGAGAATATGTCTGTGTGCTCGTATGTATGTGAGTATGTATGCTTTGTTCGGTTCACACATATGTGCTTATACAAATCTACGTTTTATATCATTTTATATTTACTTAGACCCAATTAAGTAGCTCTGAAACACTCCATATTATTTTATTTCTGTCTTTAATTCTGAAGCATCCTCTCTCTCTCTCTCTCTCTCTCTCTCTCTCTCTCTCTCTCTCTCGTCTGCATGCCTTCGCCCGCTCAGCCTTACGACACCTTGTACGTCTTACAACACTACAATTTCTTTTGTTTCTTCTCTTTCTTCATCTTCATATTTTTCTCCGCCTTATTCCTCAGTCGTGGTTTCCTGCACTTTTTCGTCTCCTTTGCCGTCTTTAATTTGCTGCGCTGTGTCCTCCTCCCTCATACGCATTTCTGTCATATCGCCACATGCACGTAGCGTCTCTCCATCTGTCTTTCCTATTTAGTCCTCACTGCATCTTGCACCACATGTCACGCCACGCCATTCCACGCCAGGCCATGGCACTCTGCCAAGTCACTCTTCCCACACCACATCACAACACACCATGATACCCTCTCCTACCTTTCTCGCAACACACCCCACATCACACCATACAACACCAAAATACCCTCTCCTAACTCTCGTAACTACCTCTTAACGCACCATACCACACCACCCCTCAACAATGACACACCCTCTCGTAACACTCTCTTCTAATATTTAAGAGGCGCATGAGAGGCTGTTTTAATTAATGGAAGGGAAGAGTAAACGTCGGGTATCGGCACCAATTATACGGCTGATGGAGGTGTGTGTGTGTGTGTGTGTGTGTGTGTGTGTGTGTGTGTGTGTGTGTGTGTGTGTGTGTGTGTGTGTGTGTGTGTGTGTGTGTGTGTGTGTGTGTGATTTATATTTATGTTGGTTGTGTGTGTTTTTATCTGGTATTGGAATCGGACATTTTTATTTATTTATTTATTTATTTATTTTTTTGCCATTATAGGACGATTGTATTCAGCTTGGGAGGGAATTTTGCGAATGGGGGGGGGGGTGTAGTGTATATGTAACCTTAATAAATCTAGCCATTATATTAGTTGAAAAAAAATGTCTGGGAATAGCAAGAATTAAAAAAAAAAAAGAAAAAAAGTAAGTCATAGGATTACAGGTGATTTGACACTGATTTTCACCACTCATTACAAAGTCACGCTTGGATTTAAGTATGTATATGTGCAATTTTTCAGCACACAGGTTTCGTATTTTGCTTCAGAGTCTTTTCATTATACATACCACCTGCATTAGCGAAATTTTACTGACCATAGCATCGAAAAAGTAGCTGCTACCGCATCTGTTAGTGGAAAATAGTGGTGGTGAGATGACAATGGTGGATTTTGCTCAAGGTGGCTGTCGGATACAGTGTGGCCCTGTTTTACCGCTCCTTTTAACTTCTGGGGTTCCAAACTAGTGAAGGAAGACTCCAACGCCTTTGACAGTATTGTTGATCATTTTAGCAGTATCAATAGGCTGTGAGACTGTCTAAAGAGGGTGTAAAAGAAATACTTTGGGAAATTGTATATTGGCAGGTCAGTTTGTTGTCATGGTTGGTCCATTATAGTATTAAATTCATGCAATACTATGAGATCTGTTTAATTTTTGCTCCCTCAAGGCATTTTCTTTTCCCTGGGAGGGCTCGCAAGGTGAAGGTGTTAGAAACCACCTAATGATTGTTTTTTTCTCTCTCTCTCTCGTGGCGTAAGAATTAACAGCAGCGTTTGTTACACTGCTAGTATCCTGCTGCTGGTACTTAGTTGTGGTAGCAGGCAACCTTAATTGGTTCATTTGTGGCTCCACCCAACACCATTAACTTCTGCACTGCTTGGGTGCCTCGCACACGGATTAAATAGTTTGGTACACTTTAAGCAGTCTAGAATAACCGCTTGACTGCCTGTATTTCATTCAGATGAATAGTAACCGTCTGTTAATAATTCCTTCATTATAAAAGTTTCCCCGAGCCTAAGTGAAATAATTAAGGTGGAATTAATTAGGAGGGTTTATCGTACTGAGGAGTTTAAAGGGGACCCTCTAGCCTTTACAATACGGAAGTCTCTCCTAAGCTGAGTAAGTCGTATGAAAGTGGCACAAATGGAAAATAATAGAGGCTTCATCGTAGTAAAGTGGTTAAAGAGTATAAGATAACTTTTGACTTTATGTTGAAAGAAATAACTAAAGGATGGGAGCCTGCCAACATTGTCAATTCAAAAGAAAGTTTAACAAAAGAAATCCAGACTCAAGATTCGTTCATAGGGAGATGCCTGGCCACATTACATATAAGAGAATGCTGGTTATAAGCACAGGGAATATACGACTGAAGAACACAATTTTGCGAATCGTTCAGAGGTGTGTTGCACAGTCGAGAACAAAAATTCGCTTAATATTTCACCGCATCTCCTCCCTGACTCCTTCCGCTGTCTGTTATTTATAAGCTGGGAGAGGCATGGTATGTGTCTCTGCCCATTATTGTCTTCGCAGTAATACGTCTGGTATTACAGTGATAGACTCGGTGCTGGAGAGGGAAGTCTTCCTGTGGTGATATGAGACGAGTCAACTGCTTGGATATGCAGACGTCCCTCTACTGCTTCCCTATCTCCCGCAAGGAGGATGGTGAACTACAGAAGGGTAACTTAACCTGCAGCTCACCAGTTTCACGTTTCAGATCAGCCTGGGCCAAAAGAAAAAAAAAGACAAAGTTAAAGTTACACAGCATTAAAGAAAGTTAAAGAGAGAGAGTTAGAGATATTGGCATGCCAACACGAGTCCACAGCACCCAGCAAGGCAGTAATCAGCCACGGAGGGCATAATGGCGTAGTGCAATCGTGAGGTAGGACGAGCTTATCATGTCATTAGAGTATACCCCCCGTGATATATTGACAGGGAGAGAGACCCGACCCGTAGGCGTGTTGGCATAAGGGAAGGTATTCTGGAAGGATATTAACACTCTCAGGCTCCTATGACTCACTCTTAGCTGAAATTAAATCGTCTGGCCTTAACTGCCGTAGAAAACTAGAGTCTGGTTATTACAAAAAAAAAATAAAAATAAATAACCCATTCGGTATTATTATTTTTTTTCGCATTTTCTAGACAGTTTTTTTTTTCAACTTAGGCATCACCTTTCGATTCAAGGTAAGAATTCAAGGTAACAATGAAGACTATATATCTAAGCATTCTGGTGTCATCAGTATATCCTAAGCCCAACAGGATAGTTTAGGAAGATTACAGTGAAAACTATGTCCTCTGGCTAAGAGTTAAGAAAAATCAGCGGCTGCGGAACAGGCCCTTAATCTCGAGAATTTTTTTATGAATAGGGCGGCAGATTCGCGTGGATTGTGTGGTATCAGGGCCTGTGGGGCATGGCGGCTTAAGGGGAGTAATTACAATTAAAGAGCGGTGTGTTTATTTCAGTGAGGAGGGGGTAATATGGCCAGGTGAGGGATGGGCCATGCGTTGGCCACTCTACCATATGGCGCAGGAGAGGGGTAGGGTGGGAAAAGAGAGGGGGGGGGAATTTTAGGGGAGGGAGATGAGTTGGTGTAAGAGGAAAAGGCTACAGGAAAGAGAGACGGGGTAGAGAAAGAGGAAAACTAGAGAAAGAGGGGACTGATGTGATGGAGATGGGAAGAGGGACATTGACGGTAGTAAGAAAGTGGGGGTTTGAGGGAGTGGGAGGGAAGGAGAGGAGCTGTATTAAGAAGAGACAGGAGAGAAGAGGAAGACTGGAGTTGGGGAAAGGGTGGCTGAAAGGAGATTGGGAGGAAGGCAGCAAGCGGAAGAGGGGGCTGCAGGAGGAGGGAGAAAGGAAATAACAGAGAGAGGGAGGGGAAAGAGTACAGGAGGGGAGTGGTAGTTGGAAGAAGGGGGGAGGAGCTAGCGAGAATGGGAAGAGGGGTCCATCGGTAATGGAAGAAAATAATTTAACAAGGGGAAGGGGGCAAGGGACAGGAAAGGAGGATGTGCGGGGTGAGTATGGCTGGCGGAGTTGGGGGGGGAGGTGAATCACTGTGAAATTATATGCTCACTCCTCATACGAGGTTATGATTGATAATAAAAGCCTCACTGATAAGGAAAGCACTCTAGCATTTCCCTCATTATGACTTCCAAACGTTTATTTACTTTCCTGTGGCTATATAACTTTCTTAAGATAATGTTAGGTATAAAACTGTCATTTATGCTTTTATCTCCACTCGCAGGGCTACCAGACACTTCACAACAAAGCCAGAGAGAACAGCGAAGGTAAATAAAAAGCCATTTGTGGATATAGTTAACTTTTGTGGAGATATTTATCGTACAGAGTGGCCAAGGTGTTCCATAAACACATCCCTAAGCCCTTCTTTCAGGTCTAGGTTGGATCATCATCATCATCATCATCATCATCATCATCGTCGTCGTCATCGTTAAGGAAGTACAAATTTTGCTGATTGCATATTCTTTGTGTGTGTGTGTGTGTGTGTGTGTGTGTGTGTAGGAAAATACATATATCGAGACTGAAAAGCTACGTCTAACGTACAGCAAAAAATCAAGGTGTAATATGCAAATTAAACTTCTAAGCAATCCCAACCCTCTAATACTACGGCCCCAGAGCACCTGTTAATTAAAACCAGGTGGAAATGGTGCGTGTCGGGCATTATTAAGTGAATCAGTACCTTAGTTTTTTTTACTAACTATTGTTTATCAGGCTGCTCTGGGAGGAGGTTAGCTTGATAGAGGATGGCCTTGGTACTTTTACTTTCAACTCTCTCTCTCTCTCTCTCTCTCTCTCTCTCTCTCTCTCTCTCTCTCTCTATTCATCTTTTGATTTAAAAAAAAAAAAATTGCATGCATAGAGTAAGTATGTGGCTGTATGCCCAAATTTCCTTTTCCATATTATTCTACTTTCTGCCGATCCTATAAAATTCCTTCGGGTTTTTCATTCCTGCAAGGTATTACTTCCTCTCTTGTTTCCTGTACGGCAAATGCCGGAGGGTCTGGAGGGTGGGGGAGAGAGCCTTCTGCTGTGCTATCCTTTTCTCCTACTCCTATGCACTACTGTATATTAGGATTAAGGCCGGACCACCTCGTAGGGACCGTAAGGTCTGTGTGGTCTGTGTATCTATGTAACTCTATGTAACTCTCTCTCTTTCTCTTGTCCCACGTGTTCTTCTCACCACCCTTCCCTTCACCTCCCCATCTACGGCCTTCTCCCTCTCTTCTCTTCCCCATTACTCCTTATCCACCTTGTCCTCTCCCATTCCACCATTCTCTCCCATTTTCTCCCATGCATACCCTCCCAACCTCCACTTTCACTGCACCATTTGTTTTAATTTGCCTAGTGTAGTACGTGTGCCTAACAAGACCATTAAATTGTGTCTTGCCTTTACTACCAATAACTCCATCGCTACCAAGTAACGATCCCCTTCTTTTCTACGACACACCACTCTGTTAAACTGTATCCTTCCTTTATCACTCCATCCCAACTCAGTAACGACCCCCTCTACTGTACTTCTCTACAACATTCTGATTTAGACAATACTACCACCACGACTACTACTCCTTACACTACTACTGCTA
The DNA here is from genome assembly GCF_032717465.1 of Coenobita brevimanus. NCBI lineage: Eukaryota > Metazoa > Arthropoda > Malacostraca > Decapoda > Coenobitidae > Coenobita > Coenobita brevimanus. The sequence goes on from NC_136977.1 coordinate 21,826,788, forward strand.
CTACTACCGCTACTACTACTACTTTTTTTTTTTCAAAAAAAAAATAAAAGTACAAATTATCACCTCCATCCATTGGGGAATTATATTGTGAAGATCAAAATCAACCTTCCTAATATAGTTCACCATTTGGAGTTGTAATGTGAAGGTTAACACTAACCCTCATATTACAATCCGTTGGCCCCAAGCACGCCAACGGCTGTGGTTACCAACCATCTACTATTACTATTATTATTTTATTTTATATTTATTGATATTACAGTGTACATAAAGACATTAAACTATTGGAGTCGCTGGTCTATGAGACTCTCGACCACTGTAGCTTCGTAATCCATACCCGCCAGAGAGACAGGCCTGAGGGCTGATGATCTTGTGCCCCTGAGACACAACAGAGCGGACCTCACGAGGGAGAATGACAGTCGACGTCTCATCCAGGCCATAACAGAACTCTGCGGTTGACGTTTCTTCTCAGAAAGAACCTCTGCCAGTCTCGAGTAGAATATCACTGCCTCTGGACCCATCCCACCTTGTGTTGTGAACACAAGGGCAGTGAATCGACCGTGGTCCACATGTTGGATCCTTTCTTGATAATTCCTATTTTTTTCTTGTTCATTCCTCTTGTGTGCAGCTTCGAGAGACAGTTCACGATGACATGCTGCCATGGGATCGAATATCCTGATGTCGAAGAACGCCCTCTGTCCACGTGTCCAGAAACCTCGAGCACTGACATCCACTCTTGCATCATTTGATGTGTTTGCTGTTCTGTGGGAGAAGTGCTCGCCGTCCAGGGGTAGCAGAGCTGGCTCAATTGTGACATCATGGCATATTTCCTGCAGCATTTTGGCAGTGAGGTCGCGTACTTCATCGTGTCGGATGCAAACAAAGCCTCCCTTCTTGCAAACCATTACATGGTTTGCATCAAAGGCAGTGCCACAGGCACAGTGTTGAGGTAGGTTCTCTATTGGCCACCCATATCTCAAGGCTACGGCGTCAATAAATTCTTGTTTGTTGAAGTGGAAGCCTTTTGCTTTGAGAGGCAGGGTTGTGAGCCAGTTCGATGCCCCAACCTTCTGTGCAATTTCAACTCTTCTGCACTGGTCTGGTGTTAGATGTTCGATTATGTGCTGCAGCTGGTCTTTTTGTCTTGCTTCACGCTCCTTGCTTATCTGTGTCTTTATGTCTTTCTGCCTTTGGTGGTCAATTTCACTCGTCTCAACCTGGACGCAGATCTTCTGTGACAAGGATTCGGTGAGCCTGAGTGAATTTCTGTGTTCGTAGCTTGCCACGGCTACTGGATTTATAATGCCAAGGCCTCCCATCCTGGGTGGTAGTGCTAAAAGGTCCCTATCTTCTGGTGTGGGGATGTGGCCATTGATTAGAGCTGGGAGGAATGAATCCTTGATTGCAACCTTCAGTGGTTGTAGCAGCAACTCGATGTCTGGTATGGTCCTCATCACGAAGGTCCACTTGTGCTTTACACCATAGGTAAATGCACTGTATGCTGCATGAGGTTCTGTTTTTGCGTGGCTGGATAGTGTATGAATTTCTTCTACCCATGTCTTTACCTTATCACTCATATATTTGTCTTTTAATTCCTTGGTTCCAATCACAGCCCCTAGAAGCCTCTGACCTTCCTTGGTCACTATCACGTTTGTGCCTCTAAATGCTTCCTGTGCATCTTGATAGTAAGCTGGTTTCACGATCAAGATGGACTTACTTGCATTAGGGTAGTAACCTACTTCAGGGCCATGAGATGTTACAAGGTCCCACCATTTCCTCACATCCTCAACCTTGCCAGCACCCATGAGATCATCTGCATAGGCTACCTGTTTTACATTGGTGGCCTCGTATTTGATCTGTTGTTGCAGCACTGTCATCGTCAAGGCGTACATAGCCATGGCAACGCGTCCCCCTGGGTAGTTCCTTCTGTGGACTGGATTACACCGACATCGTGAGCCGCTGTCTTACCCAAAGTGTAGAGGTCTGCTGGTTCTTTGTAGGTGTTTTCCACATATTGGGCAAATGCTGGGCATTTAACCTTCATATTGTGCAGCATAGCCTCCCGGTTGATGGAATTAAATGCATTTGAGGCATCAACTAATAATACTGCCTGACAGTCCTCTTCCCCAGATATTATCCTCATGGAGTGAACTGCTGCCTCACCTCCTGCCTGCTCCCCTGCACACACTTGGAGGTTGCCAAATGCCTGCTTCACATCATCTTTCACCACCTCCGTGATGCATTTTCCTATAATCCGTCTTAAGACTTCACCCACCCCGATGGGCCTGCATCCAGGATTCTTATCAAGAGGGATTAGTCTGCAAGCCGTCAGTGCTTCGATGTTACTGCACTGACTTGAAGCCAGCTTCCTTGCCGGTGAGGCAATAGTGTTACATAGGTCTGTTGCTGCCTCCCCAAACTTGATGTTACTGAGGATTACTCGCCAAGATTTTGCATCCAGGCCTGATGGTCCTGCCCCTCCCTGTGTGTGCATTGTCTTCCGCCACACCATATCTCCAGTTATCCTGTCATATATGATGGGATTGGGAGGAGTGTAGTTGCCGTCAAGCTTTGACTGGGCACTTGCTTGTCGTGCAGTCGGGTGTTTTTTCTTTAGTTGTTGCATTGTTTTATCTGTCAGGTCAAGTACTCCGTTTGGTGATTCAGTTGACAGGGATCTTGTTGCCATCGTGATCTTCCCCTGTCTCATCTTGCTGCCAAAAATCCTTGCCACATCGTTGGTATTCTAATTTCTTCTGCCTTGGTTGTTTATTCTCATCTGCAAGGCCCGTGCTTCCTCAAGTAGATTGTCGATTTTACCTATTTTCCATGTTTCAACCCTCCTTTGGATGGCCTTAATATTTTCTGTAATGCTAGCTCTTGGGCAGGTCATGTTGAGGAAGAGATGTGGTATCAGTGTAAGGACCTTAAGAGAGAATGAGGCAATGGGTGAGTTATTGTTGTAGTTGGCTATCAGGCGAGTGATTTCCTTGATTATGTCAGTTGTAGCATTGCATTTTGGAGGTTCAAAAAGGTTACTTGACGACCATCCAACTATTTCATTATATGTTGTGTTCACCCAGGTTACTGCATTTTCTCGAGATTTGCCCATCCAGTATGAGGGACGACCTTCTAGCACAGACCTGTGAGGCTGTTCTGCTTCCTCGTTGTTTGTGTCACTACAGTTCTGAGGAGGTATAATACCTGGATGATTCCCTCTTTCATGCACTCCTCTATGGTGGTCTTCATCCTGAGTTTCATTTCTATTATAAACTTCATCATGTTCCTCATCCCCAACTTCACTACTATTCACTTCCCCATGGTGATTTAACCCACCCAGCGCTTCCATATCTCTCGCATCTTGGCATCCATCCCTTTCCCTCGCTTCACCACGGGGTCTTTCACCACCAAGCATGTCAGTGTGATTGTGCATATTGTCAGTGACCCCCCCATCAATTTCCATGTCACTAATCTGTCCCCTGCCATGTTGGAAGCGGTCAAGTGCCGCTTCTGGTGGGCTGTGATTCCCTACCACATTCATACAGAAAGGTCCCATCCTACAGTATGTATACAGTGACCTGTTTGTTGCACATGAGCACCCGATACACTTATGCTGCCTACTGGAGCACTGACAACAATACTGTGGCATGGCGATGGTGTTTTTATACTGTGGTACAGTATTAATAATAATAATTATGGTTACTTTTTGTAGTACTCTTAAATGAAAATTAAGTATAATGTTACTAGAACTACTGTTTTACTATACGAATTTTAAATTTAGATTAGATATAAATGAAGAATGTGCTTGTTTTACTTCTGTTTTTGTAGATAATATGATTAATTTATGAAGTAGTTTGCTCGTTTTTCTCTAGTTTTGCATATTAGTTAATATCTAATTGTTCTGCCTTATATTAATAATTGACTTCTTTTTTATGCGAGGAAGAAGGAACCAAAGGCCATGAGCCCGCAGTAACAGTTCCCTCCAAGAGAAAAACAAAATACAATAGAGGGCCAAATTCAAGATCCGATCATTTTGAGATGCCTGGACACACTGCGTTTGAAAGACTGGAGATCATAGGCAGAAGGAAATACAGACAGAGGGAGACAGTTCCAGAGCTGACCTGTTGCATAAATGAAAGACTGGGAGTAACGGTTAACTCTTGCATTAGAGAGTTGGACAGAAAAGGGATGAGAGTTTGCTGCTAGACGAGTGCTACGCGCCCGTCGTAGAGGTGGAGGAATGCAAGCAGACAGTTCAGAGGAGCAGTGATCATTAAAGTAGCGATAGAAAAGAGATAAAGATGCAACAGTGCGGCGAAGAGACAGAGGTTGAAGGGAGTCAGTAAGAGGAGGAGAGTTAATGAGACGAAAAGCCTTTGACTCCACCCTATTGAGAAGAGCTGTATGTGGGGAGCCTCCCCACACATGAGAGTTGTACTCCACACAGGGGCGGATAAAACCCCTGTATAGAGACAACAATTGTGCAGCGGTAAAGAAAGGGCAGAGTTGGTTTAGCACACCCAATTTCTTGGAAGCAGATTTTACAAGAGATATAATATGATCTTTCCAAGATAAGTCCCGAGTAAATGAAACCCCAAGCATGTTGAAGGATGATGCAGGATTAAACTGAATATTATTAAACTTTAGTGGGTATACCTGTGGAAGATTTTGTCGGGCTGATAGGTGTAAGAACTGAGTCTTATATGCATTAAAAACAACTATATTATTTTTACCCCAGTCAGAGATACGAGCCAAGTCAGACATTAGGTGTGCCATAGCCTCATCCCTTGTTTGTTGAAGTAACTGTTGAGATGGACGTTGCAGGAACCGAATGGAAAGGTGAAGGGTGGAGTCATCAGCGTATGAGTGGATAGGGTTAGATGTACAGCTTAGAAGATCATTGATGAAAAAGAGGAAGGGAGTTGGTGATAGGACAGAGCCCTGAAGAACACCACTGTTGATAGATCTAGGAGAAGAACAATGGCCGTCTACAACAGCAGCTATAGAACGACTAGAAAGGAAGCTAGCGGAAGGCACAGATAGAAGGATAGAAACCGTAGGAGGGCAGGTTGGAAATTAAAGATTTATGCCAGACTCGATCGGAAGCCTTTGAGATGTCAAGTGCAATGGCAAAGCTTTCTCCAAAGTCCCGAAAGGAGGATGACCAGGAGTCTGAAAGGTAGGTGAGAAGATCGCCAGTGGAGCGTCCCTGACGGAACCCATACTGACGATCGGAAAGAAGGTTGTGATAGGAAAGATGCCTTAAAATTTTTCTATTGAGAATTGACTCGAAAACTTTTGAAATACAGGACGTTAAAGCAATTGGAGGATAGTTGGAGGGTTGGGAGTGGTCACCCTTCTTTGGGACTGGCTGAATGAGAGCAAACTTCCAGCAAGAAGGAAAGGTACAAGTTGACAGACAAAGGCAAAAGAGTTTGCCTAGGCAGGGTGTAAGCACAGAAGTACAGTTCTTGAGAACAACAGGAGGGACCCTATCAGGCCCATATGCCTTGTTAGTACTGAGGCCAGTGATGGCAGAAAATACATCAACTGAAGAAATTTTAATGTCAGCAATGAGGAAGTCAGAGGGGGGAAGTAATGGAGGAACAGCACCGGAATCGTCTAAGGTGGAACTGGAGGAGAAAGTCTGTGCGAAGAGATCTGCTTTATCAGTAGAAGAAATAGCTACAGAACCATCAGAGTAGAAAAGAGGAGGGAAGGATGATGAGATAAAGTTGTTAGAAAGATTTTTGGCAAGGTGCCAGAAGGAGCGGGAAGAATTCGAGTTGGAGAGTTGAGAGCATTTAGTATGGATGAAATTATTTTTAGTAGAGCGAAGAACAGACATAGCACGATTCCGGGCAGAAACGTAAAGATGATGTGATTCAGGGGTGGGTTGGCTCCGGCATCTTCTGTAGGCCCTTTCCTTTTTGTGGACAGCATTAGAACTAGCGTGATTAAACCAAGGCTTTCTTGCGTTAGTCAAAGGATATGAGAAAGGAATGTATGCTTCCATGCCATAGAGAATAACCTCCGTAATGCGCAAGGCACACTCAGATGGCTCACGGCCATGGAAGCAATAATCATTCCAGGGAAAATCAAAGAAGTACTGCCTGAAGGCCTCACAGTCCGCGGCTCCAAAATGCCACAGATGACGTTTCCCTGGAGGGTCCACAGGCCGTACCGGAGTGATAGGACAGGTTAAGGTAATAAGGTTGTGATCGGAGGAGCCCAACGGAGAGAAAAGATTAACAGAGTAAGCAGAAGGTTTAGTTGTGAGGAAGAGGTCAAGTATGTTGGAGCTCTCTCCAAGGCGGTCAGGGATACGGGTAGGGTGCTGTACAAGCTGCTCTAGGTCATTAAGGATAGAAAAGATGTAGGCTTGTTCACCAGGTGGATCTGTGAAAGGAGAGGGGAGCCAAAGGTGGTGGTGAACATTGAAATCTCCAAGAATGGAGATTTCAGAGAAAGGAGAAATGGATAGAATGTGTTCCATCGTAGAAGATAGTCGAAGAATTTTTGATAGTCAGTAGAATAAGGGGATAAGTAAACAGCACAGATATATTTAGTCAGAGAATGACAGGAAAGCCGAAGCCAGAGTGTGGAGAATTTAGAAGAATAAAGTTCAGGAACACGAAAGCAAGATAAGTCGTTGCGTATATATACACAGCAGCCACCTTTGGCTTTGAAATGAGTATAGAGAAAGTAGGAGGATACAGAAAAGAGTTTGCTGTCAGTTGCCTCAGACAGCTGAGTCTCCGTTAGAAAAAGAAGGTGAGGTTTAGAGGAGGAGAGGTGGTGCTCAACAGAGCGAAAGTTAGATGAAAGGCCGCGAATGTTGCAGAAATGAAGAAGAAGAGAGTCAGACAGTGGTTCCAGGCACCTCGAGTCGTCACCGGGAGAGGGGCAGATGATGGGGGCATTTATGGTCCCCCTCCCTGGGGACTCCGAGGCTTGATGAAGCAACGCCATTTTTGGTGAATTTTGAATAGGAAGTGTAGTGTGTACTGTGCATGTAGTTTGGTGTAGATAGTTACAGAAATTTGTACTGGAGAGCATGCTGGCCTACTCTCTGTGTAACTGAGACACTGAAATAGTTCAGGAAAGGTGGATGGTCAGGAACTAGTCCTGAGGGCTGATGAAACGGGAGCTCCAGCACTCCCTGTCATCAGCTTTCCATCCACCCCGGGAGTACTGCCCTGCTCGACTGGTGCTACAATCTACTCCTCTGACTGAACTGATAATGTTATTTATTTAATGTTTGATATGAAGTAAAACTACGCTTCTTTGTTTAAGGGTTAAGTAGGTGGCCAATGGGTGTGGTGGAATACTGTGGAGCCTTGTTTATTGGTGATGGGTCTTCAGGCGTTAATGTGTAGGGGTGAGGGTGGTGTATGGCGTAGCGGCAGTGTGTGTGTGTGTGTGTGTGTGTGTGTGTGTGTGTGTGTAGTTTAGTGATATTGGGTCTTCGGACGCTATGGTATAGGGGTGAGTGTGGTGTGGTGTGTGGTGTTGGGACAGTGTGTGTGTGCGAGTGTGTGTGTTGGAGTTGTGACATGTGATGTTTGATGTGTGGTTGTGGTGTGCTGTGGGGGTAAGATAGAGGCACCTTGGTTTACTAAGGCACATTGGCATTAACAAGGTTTGTTTAGTACTTCTTTTGAATATAGGAGAATTTTGAGAGGGTTGAGTAAGTAGTTCTAGTTTGTATTTTTATGGAGTTTACATTAGTCCTATTATATAGATAGTATATTAAAAATATCCTTATTACTATTGTACTTAATAATAATGGTTTATTTAAAACTAGGGTACTATGTTCAAATTTGTTATTTAATTGAAGTTATATTAATTTTATATATTAAAATTAAAGTTTTAATTATTACTGTGCTATTTATTACTATATTATAGATTTATCTACTGTGATTGGTTATATATTTGTACGATGAGATTCTATGTATATGTTTAATTGTTATTTAAGAATAGTCATTGTGTGTGTGTCTGTATGTATGATGTGTTTACATTACAGTGTCATCTAAGGTGTGTGTAAGATTCCCTACCTAAATGTTTTTTGTATGCCACACTTCTATACCACCTGGCTATGCTGGTGGTGTGTATGTACAAGATTGTTGTATAGTTAGCGGTAGTTGTTGCTATATTTAGTGTTTGATGCAGTGCTAATAAATCGTACCATTAGGTGGTGTGTATGCTAGTGATCAGTGGGTGATATTCAGTGTGTGGTAACAGCTGATGTGTTAAGGAAAGGGAGTTAATGCTCCAAGGATAATGGCGTGAGTAAGAGGTGTGTGACAGGCATCCCACGTCTCATTGTTATTTGTGAACAAAGTTAATAACTGAAAAATGGGCTTCAGAGAGGTACTTATTTTGTAAGTGAGGTTGGCGATACTTATATTCTGGGTGTGTGGGGCAGCGCACATGTGGTGGCGGATGTCACGGGGTTTTTGAGAGTATACAGTATTAAAGAATAATGTTCAATAATACTTGAGAACAGGACAAAGAACTGACTTGTGAAAATCAAGCAATGATTACTTTATGCTGGCTTACTTTGCCGATTCTCTAAGGACGAGAATTTATAAACTTTCTCAACAGTACACAGCAGAGACTAATTACTCACACGTGCTGTTTATTGGTACTGTTAGCCTCTGGAGAAAGTGACTCCACCTCTGACAATCAATATCTAATGCTAAGAAAGATAAACAGGTTCTTGCTGGTGCATTAAGACGTGTCAGTGGTTAATGAATGATGTCAAACACTCATTATGGATAACCTGACTGAGAGTGAACCCTTTTATGCTGATGGGGGGGGGGTACTATCAAGAATGATTATATTTGGCGTGATTGTTATTGATTTTGTTTGATAGAGTTTAGGAGGGAACACTGGTAGATTATTGGTGCAAACAATACACCGACTATTGTTCAACTTAGTAGAGGAATCGCTAGGATTTTGGACAAACATACGAGCAGTCATGGTTCTGATTCAGCTTATAACTTACGATTTTGTCAGTAATGTGATGTACTTTATGCTCGTTTTACTTTAACTTGGTCTATAATTGCCCTCTTCCCATCGATAATGCCGAGCTGTAACAATAGAATAATCGTAGAACATGATGTTAGTCAGGAAGAAGTGCCATGGAAAGAATGTAAAATCGTAGTATCGTCCTTTTCCTTCACTGACCTACGTGATAAAAGCTGCAAAAGAACGAAAATCTTGACCAAGTTAAAGTGAGACGAGTACAGTATCGAACAGTTCCCTGCCAGCCGGTGATTAGTTTGCTAAACCCTTCAGTAATGCATCTTATTTACCTTGTTATTACTTTCCCCACACGACTATAAAGCTTAGGAGAGACACTGGGTGAGGGAAGGGTTAGAATCAAGTCCCACTAACCATACAGGTATTTTCCAACAGAGGCTCATCGTAAGTTAAGAAAAAAAAAAAAAAGTCTTGCTACCTAGGTCCAAATTTTAAAATACGTTCCCTGGCTGAAGTGGCTGAGATACATAAAGTCGTCTTGTCTCAGCCAGAATAACACCCAGAAAAAGAGTTTACTGATATGGCTTTTCATTTCACTTTCTCTTGGCTGAGTAAAGTTGTCCAGTATTAGCCAACACAAAATTCTAAAGTGTGAGTCAGCCACTGGACGAGGTAACAATGTAATCTTAGGACAGCTGTGCGGAGGGTGAGGTGGGGGAGGGGAAAACAGGACACGCACGCACGTACGTACGTACGCACGATCCCACCCACCAAAGCACACACACACACACACACACACACACACACACACACACACACACACACACACACACACACACACACACACACACACACACACACACACACACACAGGGGGAGGGAGAGATTGTTGTAACGATGCTTAGAGTCAAGAGTCATCGAAAGCCTCTCTCTCTCTCTCTCTCTCGTTTTATTCTTGCCACTACACGACATTTTACTTGGTACAGGAAAATGTCTAAGTAATGAAAAAAAATTGTCTAAACACCTCCAGTTCGAAAAAACTCTCCTAAACAAAAAAAACAAAAAAAAAAAAAAATTCTGATGGTAGTAAAAATAAACCAACAGTAGAAAAATGTTAAGCTCTTCAATTGGATGGTACAGTCAAAGACAAAAGTCGTGTCGCGGTTTTGTCCGAGGATTAAGTGAAACACTTGAAACATTATGAGAGCTCTACCACAGTTACATGTTCGTGGTTGGCTAGCCTGACTTCGTCAAGCTTCATATCTGCTGCTGATGGGATGACGGTATGAATGAACCCATGAAATTCTGAAGCCTTAACATCGACTCGCAAGAACTGCTGATTCCAAACTTCGTTATGAGAGACGAAATGCCAACGGTTAGGCGATGATCACGTGACATTTCATCTTACATCTTACCACAAAACGTCTAGCAGACCTGCTATACCATGGTATGGGGAGGTCAAGCAACATGCATCCAACTAACAGGAATATGAGAGGTGGCATGATCTTCCTTTATTTACGGGAAATGAATCCCGAACAGAAAGCTCAAACATTTGGTACAGGCATAACCATAGAAAGGTGGATTAGGATTTCAGAAGGAAGGCACAACGGAGAACCGTCATCATTCAGGTCGTCCTCGTTTTACCACAACACTATAGGACGAGGAAATAATCACAACGATGGAAGCCGCACCCGCAAGCAGTGCTCACGCCGTAAGAAACGAAGTGCACCTAGAATGAAGCACACGAACAGTTGTGTGTAAACTTCGGTCGTCTGGTTTATGTGTTCGAACTCGTCCGTGGGATTCAGTTTGACAGCCACTCTAAAAGAAAAAAAATCATTTATAATAGAATAACTGTTCTCATGTGTTGAGTACTACAGTATGGTGAATTTTGTTTTACAACACTTAAATAATGTCCCAGGACACAATTATCAACTTTATTAGTTAATTTACAGTTAATAAAGATGGAGAACTGACTTCCGAACACCTATTAAGCTAACTGACTTTAACGATAATGCTGGCATAAAAAAAGATGACAAACTCTTCATCAATACTAAATAAAAACAGCGGTCAGAAAGATTTAACAATTACGTAGTTTAGTTTCGGTATGTTACAAAAAAATTATATGCTGGCGTCCACAGGCTGGTCACCTGGAGCAAATGGCAACTCAAGTCAGTGCTACAAACCGATCGTTCGACACAGAGCAGACCGCTCCAAAACTATAGTCTTTCAGCAGATATTATCATCAAATTTCACGACACGACTTTTGTCTTTGACTGTACATTATTTCATTTTTCCTATCTCAGACGGTTTTTTTCATCTTCGGACAGACTTCTGGAATTGGTAAGGGGTTTGATATACAACCCTAAAGAACCCCTTCACGTCAGAAGATAATCCCCAATATGAATAAAATCGTCTGACGGTAGCAAGAATACTTTTTAAAAGACGCCATTTTTCCTCCAAAGCGTTGAATATTAAAAGTGATCTGACTCGTAAGAACTCGTGCCGGGACGGGAAAAAAAATGATAATAATAATTCAGCCCAAATACGGCATTCTAATAACTCCTGCTGATTTTATACTGGATAAACTTCTCGAAATGAAGGGGTTGCACTCAGCTTTGATTAACCCTTTTACTGCTACAGGCTATGCTTCATGTAGTAAAATCGTCTGGTAATAAAATGTAGTGTGTTGCAAGTACTGTAGTAGTGCTAGGCTAGGCCTTTGGGAACGGACTGCTAAACCTATGCCGAGGTTGGACGCAAGAAAAAAATAAATTGTGAAAAATGTTTAATAGTTCTGGTACACAAATCGGGGCTCTTTCTGGGCACCAAAATGTGAAAAATATTTAATGTATACATGTCGGTATCCCTGTCGGGCACCGCTATGTAAGAAATTTCTGGTAAACAACTCGTAGGTCGTTACTCTTCCATAAAGTTGTCCTTAAGTAAATCAAACAAGTCTCATAGAGTTAGGTGAAACGTAACTTAACCTTAACTCACCTACAATAACTATTTCTCTTCTATCTTATAGCTAATCCCCCCTTGAATTGGCCAATTCGTAAAGGTTACTTAGCTAGTGAAGAGGGAGTGATCGATAACCGATGGCGATGGGCTGCTTAGTGTAATTGCTTGAGCAAGCAAGCGTCCTTACAGTGCGTATGTACAACCGTGCTAGCTTGAGGTCTGGGAGCAGAGTGAGTGAACGCAGCAAGCCCCAACTCTTCATCGAATTGTGGGTTGCCAACTGTTATTTAATTACAGTACTAAATACAGTTAGATTACATCATATTATGTACAGGGCGAATCTAACAAATTAATCTTAGTTTTACTTAAACTAAAGTTAGACCAAATATTCCCTTAAACTGTGTAAATATCTTAATTCCACATCTGCTTAACACGAGAATCTTTCCCTACTCGCCACGTCATCTAACGCGCAGATGCAATTTAGGTCAGTGGAAAATTCCATGTAATTACATGTATTTACAATGTATAGTTGTCCACGAGGGTTAAACGCAGTAGCATTTAATTTATCAGTAACAAGAATTAATAAAGAGAACGTAATTTCTGGGTTATAAAAACCGCTTGAACAATTAACAACGGTCTCAAGTTTTCCTCTGTCTTTAACCAGGGATAACTATGATAAAAGTAGAGAGCGCAACTGCTCTGGGGGAAAATATTTCCCACATAAATAAATAAACTACAGAAATATATCATAGTGGTTACCTCTTCAGTCCGATGACGTATTTCCCGGTTTGTTATCGCCAGACAGGTTCACTGAGTCCAGGAAAGACTTCTGCCCTTAATAAGGAAGGGATGATGAAAGTTAGACCTGACCCCTCCAGTTCGAAATGTCTTTTAACTGCATAAAATCGTATGGTGATGGCAAAAAGTAAAAACAGTTTAACTTGTATAGTTTCCTCTGGCTCTGAGAAATTAAGTGCATGATTAGTAGTTTACTAAATACCCTATGCTACACATCAGTCACCCCTAACTTAAGTAGCATAACTTTTAGCTTGCAGGAATAAATCGGTAGAAAACATAACAGTACTGAGTGTTAAATCATAGAAATTGATAAAGTTTGAACAGTCTCGTGCCGCGATAAGAAAATTAGCTGCATGGTTAGTCAAGTGTGAGCAAATACCCTTTTTTGTCTCTGTTTTTCGTATATGCTGGGCGGGTCGTAAACTGAAATGAGAGTCCATTTTATTCATGCGATATATGCATCATATTCGCACCGCAAGCAACATGGCTGCATCCGCTCTGAAACTGCTTTGGGGAAAGGGAAAATCCTGTACTTATGCTTTTTTTTATTCGGTATTGAAATTTATCATTGTTATTGTTACTTTTATCATTTTCATCATTATTGTCATCGTCATCATCATCACTGTCATCATCATTATCATCATTGTCATTGTTTATCATTTTTATCATCAGTCATCATCATCTTCATCACTATCATCATCATCATTATCATCATTGTCATTGTTACTTTTATCATTTTCATCATCATTGTCATCGCCATCATCATCGTCACCGTCATCATCATCGTCACCGTCATCATCATCCTAACCTACTTTCTCATATGATAACCTTGACAGATGTGGCCATATACTTTACTCTTTACCCAGAACAACCTTTGACACACAGATGCTTATCATGAGTCACATCTGGCTCACGAATGGCACCTGCAGGTCGTGATATGTGTACAGAGAAGGGGGGAAAGTGTTAAGAAAAAGTGCGTTCTGTAGTCAAGGATGAAAATTTGCTTAATATTTCAATCTGGCATCTAGGTTTCCTCGGCTGGCCAATATTCCTGAGCCGAGAGAGGCTTGGTGTGTTTTTCTGTCCATAAATGATAGTTTTCATTAATGTCATATAGGAGAGTGACAGATATGTCTGAAGTGTGAAGTTGACGAAGTGGAACTTGTGCCTCCGACTCTACATTTATGATTCGCTTCCAGTACACAGAGGCGATTACATGACTATATGAGCGTGTATAGGAGTGTTGTGTGCTGGTCGATAAAGTGGATCGCTGCAGAGGAAGAGCAGATACCCATCTCGGAGATTCGACCCTTTCACGATGCAGCATCGGGCATGGGAGGCCTACAAGCACCTCATTATGAATTCAACTTTAATAATGCACTTGAATGATCTTTTGCAATTACTTGTATTTTAGTAAAATGGACAGTGCTTGCAAAACTGAGAGAGAAGTAACCCATAAGAAAAGAGAATGATTGCTGTAAGCGGGTAGGGTCATGCTACATGATGCTACTCGCCATTGAGAGTTCTCCCGAGGTCCAGAGGTTAAGAAACTACCTCGATTACTGTGCCATATATAGAATCAAACTGGCAAGGAAGAGATATTGAATTTCCAGCGTCAGCCCACGAGATTACGACCCTGTGCAACATTACAACCGGAGCAACAAAATCAACATAAGATTGAAAAATTTAAGAGACATTAAAGGACCCCACAACAGCTGGGAAATGATCAAGCAGAGGGCATGAGTAGAAGATTTAAGTACAGGGAGAAACAGCTCATCAGGGGAGAGGTGAAGTGGCACACTGGAGGGAGGGAAGGGTAGTAGAGCTGTGAGGCGCGAGGCTGGGCCTGGTGTAGGCGGTCAGTTTGGTGGAAGAGCTGGTTGAGAGAGGATGTACGCTTTTCTCCTCCATCCGAGCACACCACACTTGGACTCTGTTTTCACCCCGTCGGCTCTTGGATAAATTTTGAACTTTTGGTGCATTTGTCTGTTACAGTATATACGTCAGAACTTTGAGCGTATCTAGCATTTAATTCTACATTCTTAGTCATACAGTACCGATTTAATATTGAATTTTAGACTCATAAAACCGCACGTGGTTAATCTTATTTTATATTTGTCTGTCGACTCTAAGCACATCTGATATTTACATGGTGAATCCAGCACTTACTTCTGAACTCTTAGCCACGTGGCTATTAAACTTCGTGCCTTATCAGATTAATGCGGTGCAAGGAATGGGTTAGCCATTTGGAAGTGATGCACGTATTTTCTCCAGCGTGACCTTCTAAGGGACGCAGATTCCTTATGGAGGAAAGAAATTGCAGAAAAAGAATAGATGTCTCCATGGACTAAAGTGCTGTTTATTTTGAAGGTACTGATAGCAATTGCATCTAAATATAATGAGATACCAGTTGAGTTTAAAGACAAGTGAGACACCAGAAAAAATTTAAAGACAATGTGGTACCAGTACTGATATATCGATAAGTAGAGGCTGGCGAAGGTGTAGCGACGTAACAATGATTCCGTCAAAGAGGCCACGGATGGAGTGCCTAGACGGAGGTACAACCACCTTGCTGGCTGGTGATGCAGTGGACAGTAACAACAACCGAAGTGACACCGGGGGATCGACTTCTGGTAACAGGAAGAGCGACCATTACGACAGCAAACACCACGGCACCACACACCACGAAAGCGACCACTACGACGGCAAGCATCACCAAAACCATCCTTATGACAGCAAACACCAGGACAGGGATCACCAGGACAGAAAGCATCAAGGTCAGGGTCGGGTGGGCGTGGGCTGTAGGCGGCCAAGGGTGTGTGCTGTCAAGTACCAGCTGAGGCCCAGGTCACTTAAGTCGCGTTACTTGCGTGACCCTGACTGGAGCCTGCAGGATGCCTTGGATCATAAGCCGCGTACACCGCCGTTGTCCAGGTACCGCAGGAAGACTGCTAACTCCCGCGAGAGATATCGTATGCGGCAGATCAACAATGCCTTCGAGAACCTGCGTGGCATGCTGCCCTGGTGGGTGTGCCAACGCTCGGCGGCCACCGACATGACCAAGATCGCCACCCTGAGGCTGGCCTCAGCCTATATCAGGTCCCTGCGGGACATTCTGGACGGCAACGCCCCCCAGGACACCTGCGGCTGGGTCCTCTCCAGCATCTTTGGTGAGGAAAGCAAGTCCCAACAACTAGAGGTCACCCATGTCGATGCTGATGGCGTCCCCAGTAAGGCGAAGCCGCAGCAGCAGCAGCAGCAGCAGCAGGTGGCCCAGGACACGGACCTGTTCACCCTGCTATGCGGCGCCGGGGAGGCCACACCACTGGACGACCTAGATACGTTTTCTACGGGCCCGTCAGACTCACTCACCGACCCTGTTAAGCTGTTCATCAACTGTGACCCGGACATCCCATGGCAGCAGCAGCAGCAGCAACAAACGCTCGTCACTTGACACCCCCTTACGTACTACACACGTACAAGCACACTTGAACCGTGTTTGCTTATCAGGCAGTGGTTAGGTGGAGAAAAATTATCATGACTGATGTAGTGGTTATGACAGAGAGTGGAGTAGGAGTACAGTACCTGACAGTGTTCATTTTCTCAACTGTGTTAATGGCCCATTCATTATTTTTCTTATCGTCATCATCAAAACCCTTCTAACTCAATTTCCCACTAATGTAATGAGTTAGAATACAAAAACAGAAATAAGAAATTATGTGTACAGTACAATTTCGTTCATAAGTAGGGATACACAACTGCTCGTATTATCAACTGTAGTGTCCACTGCTGATGAGATACGGAACGATTTCAGTTACTGCCTGGTGCACTGGTTATCACTGCACCAGGCAGTAACAGAAATAGTGCCACATCTCACGTGCAGTGGACCTTACATAAGACTAAACGGGTTGATGTGTATCCCTTATTATGAACGCGGCACTCCTTCTCAGTGTCATGGAGTTTATTTTTCTAGGAATCTTGTGTTATATATCTGAAATTAAATGTATGGCCATATTCTCAAAACGGAGATACAAGGCAGATTTATGCAAGCCCCAAATTTGGCAGTGATTATGCATGGTGTGGATATTAGATGTGTTTAGTCCACCTGCCACACTATAGAGCGCATTTATCATCGAGGTAGTGAAGTCAAATAGTTTCCTCTCATCTCAGACTTCACAAATGGCTCTCAGAAATTAGAGACTTACTTACATCGTACTGTATTACAGCTTATAAAAAAATGACATATCTTAAATCTTTTCTTTACGCTAATTACAACGCGGTCTTATTTTGATTAAGAAGAACTTGTCTCATTAAGGGCGATAAAAATGATCTAATCCCTTCATATTGAGATATCTTTATCAGAGCAAAATTGTGCCTGGCGTAAGGAACAATAAAAAAAGAATAAAGGAGGACCAAACATGAGGTTAGTTGATGTGGTCTGTTTGCTTCAGTGAACGTACAGCAGGCTACAGCTGCAGTCAATAATCCCTTTACACGTCTGAAATTCCGAAATAATAGAGAGATTACAACCCGTCCATCCCGTTTATGTATTGTTAGTTAATCCAAGATATCATTAGGCTTTGGCACGGTTTTGAGGCAGTGTAAACGAATTAATGACAGCAACTGAACATGTATATTTCTCCTGCTGGCTTTAGTGATACTTGTTTCTTTTTGTAAATGTTTATGCAGAGCATAGATTATATTTTATGGTAGCGTAACATGAATTAGAGGAGTAATGCTCCTGTGTTAAATATATTTTCACTGTAGTTAGGGTAAGAACAATCCTGACAAATTCACTGACGTCTTAGGTTACAGTGTCACCCGTATTCTCGTAAGTTTAGGAGGCTTCCTGGCACCTTTAACATTATTTCCTTATCTATACTCTTTTTTTCATCGAGGCGAAGATGCACTTGACAGGTTGGTGATGATTGGCTGAAAGCATCAATACTTCATAGTCTCTTTCCTTGTTAGCATTATTAATTAACAACATATATCTGAGGGGGAAATTTGGGTTAGTAAATGGCATACAGACATGTTTTGCATTCAGCCAATCATCACCAACCTGTCAAGTGCATCTTCGCTTCAAAAAAAAAAAAAAAAAAAAAAAAAAAAAAAGTATAGTTCGTCAATATTTCCTTATTTATGCAATCAGTGTTGATATAGTACTGATAAATACAGCATACACGAGAATAAACATAAAATATTTAAATCGTAAAGGACATAATGCCAGAAAACCTCCCAGGCTGACGAGAATTTGGTCCCCGTGTGTTTTCCATGAGTACCGGTATGTGATTTTATACTATTGAGGTATAATTAGAATATATAATAAGAGTATATTTGTGATGTGAAGAATATTGCTGTACAAGAAAATGGTTTGCCTAGTTACTTATGTAAGCCGAAGGTTTGCGTCGGCCTTCTCTCTATCTGTGTGTGTGTGCGCGAGAAGTCTTTTCATCTTAACCTGGCCCAGACTTTCTTCCTTTGCGGTTTATTTCACGTGGCTTTGTGACTGAATTAAGACAGTACTGTGATTGTAGATCATTTTCTTAGCACTTCTTAGTGATTAGCGCCATGTTCTAGTGTTAATCTGTTTTTGCATCTCAGCCTTCAAGACTGATGGTTGACAATTTTAGGCCAGGTTAGAGTGAAAGAAGTATAGTTTATCTACGTCAAAATTAAATCTAGTCATGATATTCTATGTGCCATATTGTTATCACTTCCAGATTTGTGCCTTGGGTGTTGTAGTTCCTGGGTTAGAGATGATGGTTGTGGTTGTGATTGTTCAGTCATCTCACTGTTAGAGGCCTCCCATAACTCTGACTCCATAAGGTTTCTCTACAAAATTAAAAGAAATGTGAAGTTACAGTGCAGCGATGAAGGATTAATTTGTGAAACAGTGGTTAGGTAGGTCTGTATATGGCAGAGGTGGTGTATAGGGTTAAGTGTGGATTTGTGTCATGGTAGGGGCAGGAGTTTGTGTGTGTGTGTGTGTGTGTGTGTGTGTGTGTGTGTGTGTGTGTGTGTGTGTGTGTGTGTGTGTGTGTGTGTGTAGGGGGGTGTTTTATGGTAGGGTTTGTCACGAGGCAGTGGTTGTATCGAGTTAATTTGTGTAGTTATGACTGCGTTAGATGAAAGTTTGTGTATCGTCAGTGGTATGCATTGTTTGATGTCTGGGACTGAGTGGGGATTTTGCAGTGCTGTTTCTTTTGTAAGGGCAGTAGTTATGTAGAGGTGGCCATCTGTGTTGTGGTTTTATAAAGGTGAAGGTATGTGAGAGGGCCGAGGTTATGTGAGGGATATGTTAGGGCTCGGCTGGTCGTTTATGCAGAGGTCTTGTTGGGTGAAATGGAGGTGATTTCGTAGAGGCGATGATCTACACAATGGGTAAGATTGCGATCAAGTGATGATGGATGTTTCTTGCCAGAGGTGAGGTCGTATGGAGGAGTTGTGTGTCTGTATGTATGTAATATTGCATCTGGCTGAATTGTGTGTGTGTGTGTGTGTGTGTGTGTGTGTGTGGTGCGGGTGATTTAATTAGAAGCCGTGTTTGGTGAAATAGAATGGTTGTTGCTGCTCACTGTAAGTGAATTCCTGATGGTACATCAGCCCCGGTCTGTCTGGGAGAGTCTGGAAGAGCAGACTCATCGAACACAGGCACACAACTATTTCCTGGGGCTGTGTGGGGAGCCGGCGCCCCCCTATGGTAGGCAGCACCTTACCAGGGTCGGACCAGTGTCCTTCCCACGGAGAGGTGGAGGGAAATATGAGGTGGTTTGGCTTCCTAGTGGATAGTAGTTGCTCAGCTCCACCCAGGGTGCACATCACCACGTGTAGGCTCCTCGTCAGCGTACAGGAATGGGGGTGATTATTATGAGTTGTCATGTCAGGGGTTGTGTAGTGGTGATGTGGTGATGTGTAGTGGTGGTGAAAGGTCGTGGCTGGTGAAATGGAAGTGATTTCGTTAGGTAGTGATCTATGTCATAACAGTCATTGTGTAGAAGTTATAGGTCATATCGTGGCAGAGAATATTTGGTGATCATAGTGGGGTGTGTGTGTGTGTGTGTGTGTGTGTGTGTGTTTTGCTTGGAGTACCTCATCTCACCACTCATGCCTTTATATTCAACTCTCTTCGCCAATATCTCATCTCCTGTCGTACTTAATTCTACATCCATTTAGCAAGATTATTTCTTCACTGTCTCTGTTTCTTTTGCTTATCGTTTATATTTCCTGCCTTGTATCTGAGGTTTTTGGTTTCTTTTGTTCTCTACCGTTTTCTCCGTTAGTAGTTAAGGTAGTTTTCATTTTCAGTTTGCTTCAGTCTGATATTGCCATGGAAAGGTTCACCCAGTTCCCCTCGTTCCATTGCCTACCAGTAAATTTGAGCTCATGGTCTCAGTTGCTCCCTTTTCTTGCTTCAAAAATCTTCAGTTCACTTGTCCTCCATGTCATTCTCGTAGAGTATGTTCATTAATTAATCTGTCTTCACCTAGATCACCCTCTTATCCACTGAACTCGCTTCTTATTTTACCTCTTACTAACCCCAACTATTCCCACTGTCCGGCCCGTCGAAGTGCCGTTCTCCTTTGGGCTCCAGTAATCTCATTCACGTCCCTAATGCTTCATCTGTTATTTTTCAGTTTTCTTTCACAAAGTTATGTTATTGACTGCTTAACTCAATACTATGGCGTGTGACGTGAGTTGTCGCACAGTCGATTCTCTGTTTCGTCATCATCATCATCATCATCAATGTTTATCATCGTCGTCTCATCATTTTATTTTTTTACACATGGTGGTAAGAATCTCCTGTAGAAGTCACAGAAGGAAAATTGGTGTGAATAAGGAGGTCCCTAAAGAATATCCCGTGATGCCTCCATGCACTCCCCCAGTTATCCTTCAAAATACTGTACATCTACATTTCCTTCTATTTAAATAATGGGCTGTGTAATTTCTTGTTAAAGCCTTTTGTTGGTGTATTAATTCTTTTCTTACATGCTTCCATGGAGATACATGTTGTATATTTCATGTCCTTTAGTTGCTATAGGTCTGTTGAGAATATATTATCACAAGTATTTATTGTAATTTATTCACCCATATATTAGAGATTTATTATGAGCTTATTTCGAAATTTTATATGTATTCAAAGCCATATTTTCCTCGGTAGGTTCCCTTGTATCTTGTCCTTGATAATTTATTTTTGTAAGTTGTCCTTCAATATTCCCTTGCCTGCTATTGATCCAGACAATTTCGATATCAACCCTGGGATGACGGAGGGATTCTCTGTTGTTAGTAAAATAGTCTGGCTCAGGATAATAATAAGCCGTCAGCGGTCACTTGAGAATTATAGATACAATACTTCTTTCCTGTACTTTACCTTCATACTCGATGCTCATCACACTTCAACCTCACTTCCGCCTGAGTCGTTATATTTCTATTTCGCTCTCTTCTGTACCTCTTACGTTTGTTTAATTTTGATGGTAATAAAGAGCTGAATGTATTTTTGGTCTTTACATTTCCTCTAGTTAATCTTTTGTTTTCACTTTCCATGGTGAATACTAGGTTGTGGAAAATTTTAGATGTATTTACAAGGTCAGCGATCAAGGTCAGCAGTGGTAGTTTATTAAATACAACCGTGACTAGCATGAAAAGCCTAAAGATTATGTGGTTTGCCGCTAAGTTTGAAGGAAAAGGGTGGACAGGGGAAGAATGAAATGGTGCGGAAGTGATTCTGAGGGGGAGAAAGAAATATCGGAGCTAAAGTCAATATAGTTCGGAAATATTATAAGGGCTGAGGGCAGTCAGTGCATAGTGTTCTTAAAGGAGAGAAAATGGATTATTATTATTATTATTATTATTATTATTATTATTATTAGAGGTGAGAGAGAGAGAGAGTCAGTCAGTCTACATGTGTTCAGTGTATCCTTTATAGTCATCATTACTTTCTATCTCACTGACCCATATTCGGATGATAGAGCTTTATTGAACGAGCCCACCTGTGCTATCAACAGCAGGTCACTTGCTTCAGAAGCGTGGCATGAGATGTGATCTGGCCTGATACCCGCCTCTGACTAACGATGTGATAAAGCAGAAGGTCAGGGGTCACCGGCCATTTTGATAAGGGATCTTGAATCATTTTTTGTTTTTCGATAATCAAGACTTCATTGCAATGTGATGTTATCTTGAATCATTTTTGTCTAGTTTTACTTCTCATGGTTCCATTCACTCCGTATTGGTTGTGAAGTGTTTGGTAAGTGTCTGAGTTAAGTAAATGTATAAACACGCGACGTTATGCACATCTTAGGTTCAAGACAGTTTATGAATTCGCCCCCTGATCTCTTATCGTCAGATGGCTGGTGATACTAACTTGAGCTGTTTTCTTTCTGCACTGGTAGAAATAGATTTTAGTTTTTACCCAGCCAGTTACCAGCTTGAAACACAATAACAGCTGAGAACAGTGCATGTTCAGTATAAAATGAGGTCATCTTTATCCACATATCTGCCACATTTTCTGCAGTTTCTGACAGTATGAATGCAACCTGACTAAATGTTAAGTCTGTATGGAAAGTCCGTGAAAGTCTATCCAAAGTCTTTATGCAAAATCCTAATGCAGAGTTTGAATGTAAAGTCTGTATGCAAAGTCTGTGTAAATCTGTCTGGAGTCTAAATGCAGTCTGGATGCAAAGTCTGAATGCAGTCTGCAGGGTCTGAATGCAAAGTATCTCGTATTAAGAATGGAGACTCAGC
Source organism: Coenobita brevimanus (assembly GCF_032717465.1). NCBI lineage: Eukaryota > Metazoa > Arthropoda > Malacostraca > Decapoda > Coenobitidae > Coenobita > Coenobita brevimanus. The sequence goes on from NC_136977.1 coordinate 21,849,276, forward strand.
CAGACGTGAGCGTTGAGATCAGTGAGGTTAAAGTTTGGGCTGTGCATTTTCCGTATCTCTGAAACTAAACACACGATTCTGGGCTGTTCCTCTTTACCTGGCTGGAAGCAGATTTCAGTGTTTAACCGGCCAGTTATCAGCTTTGAGGACAGAAATGGAACAAGTAATGGTTAATGTATTACGAGGTTACCCTTATCCACTGCCACATTTTCTACACAGTTCCTGAATGCAAAATCTTAATGTATCTCCTCGTAGTCAGAACAGAAATGTGTTGAGATAATCTGTTAAAGTTTGTCCCCTGTGGTTTTTATGTATCTCAGTAAATAACCGCAAGATTTTAATATACCTGGTCTCAGAAGAAAAAAAAACTTAGGCTACAAGAAGGTGTACTTTAACGTTTATTTAGTGTTCCGCAAACAAGAAATCCAAAAGTCAGTGGCTGATACTTGATTTCACCCATCCGACTCTGAAGACCATATTATATTAAAACTTTGTTCGCAGAGGTATAGACAAGTCCCTACATTATTTCAGTCAGGGTATGTGTGTTTGTCAAACTTGATTAGCATGCATCTAACATTACTGAGTGCAGGCAACGAGGATATAGAAAAAATAAACACATTCCGTCCTCATCAGTTTTGACAGAAATTGCCTTCAGAAACCAGGGGCTTGAATTCAACTTCGCTCATTCTGTTTTTGTAATAGGCAAGTGAAAGTCTCGTATAATGTTCTCTGTTACATCACTGTGCTGTTTAGAATAGACGACAAGGAGAAACTTTTGATACTAATGATGACTTATTAATGAACTTTATTTGGCAATGAGGGTCAATATAATGGTCTGTGAGCAGATCTTTCAACACGTTTCACTTTCAAGTCTTCGTCAGAAAATCTAGCAGCATTTGTTCTTCGATTCCGTTCATCAAACAAACTGTGATATCAGTTAGGCTGGTATGTACAGTAGCACCCACAAAGGAAACTGCGATATCAATAAGGCGGTAATGCAGCACCTATCTAGCTACACACTGTCACCCCTTTTCTATCCGTCTGTCTAACGCATGAGTAAGTCGGTGCTGTCACTCCTTCATTACTCAGCTGGTCGTCTATGGAACTCCTTAATCTATCTTTGCTAATGACCTCCAGTCTTTTAAACGCCGAATTTTCATTCATCTCGATGAGAACGGACCTTCATGTTGGCTCTACTTTTAAAGTTCAACTTTAGTAGTCTTCCAGCCTTTGTCTTTGTTTTTTGTTTTTGTTTTTGGTCTGCATAAAAAAAATAAACTGTTGGAAGGGAAGAAGAAAGACTATTCAACAGCGACCAGCTTCACACTGAGACACATCAAGGACGTTTCCATTTTAGGGGAACTTCCATTACGTATTTTACCTGGAGTCTGAAGCTTTTATATTCACTCCCTCTTCTTTAGACCGCCTTCAACCCCACCCCCGCATTTTTTAGAGTGACAGCGATTTTGTTTTTTCATTTACAGAACAGACATTACACCACCTTTTGAGAGGACGGGCTATGTCTTGTAAATCTCGTCTACCGACGACATGATAGATACTCAGTACATTTTCGAGCAATATGCACAAGATCTGTGTTGTTTCGTTGTGTGTGTGTGTGTGTGTGTGTGTGTGTGTGTGTGTGTGTGTGTGTGTGTGTGTGTGTGTGTGTGTGTGTGTGTGTGTGAGTGCGCGTGCGTGCGCGTGCGCGTGTGCGCGAGAGTGCGTGCGCGCGCGCGTACTTGTACTTGTTCATGGTGTGCGTGTGTAATATTCCAACGTCTTAGCACCTACTAAGAAGAACGTTAACGACATCAGTTCCTGTTTTTTGTCAGCCCCAAGCCTCACCAATCGCATGCAAGTTAAATGAAACATTCAGGCGCCTCAGATCAAGTCGAGTTCCTCCCACCTGATGGCAGATAACCCTGAATGACCCGTCCATCTCAGGGTAATGGCCCATCGTGACCTGATCTCACCAACTAACAAGCCCTCATCCACACCTACCTAAGCTTCTCATCATTTTCCCGTCTAATTTCCTCGGTCTGATTTTTCCTTCATTTGGGTCTGTTCTGTGTTTACCTCAGCTAAGCACAGGAAACAGACTTGCAACAGACTCTCTCTCTCTCTCTCTCTCTCTCTCTTACACACACACACAAACTCCTCGTCATCCTCTCTTCCTAATTTTCGGAGGCTGTTTCCACTTCATTATTGCTGCTCTCTGTTTATATCAGCCAGACATTCACTCACTTGTTTTTTCTCTCTCTTTTCTCTCAAATTTTTGGCAATCTCTTGTAAATCTTCTCAGCCCGTTTTCTCCTCATTTCCTGCCGCCCTCTGTTTATTTTTGTCATTCTCTCTCTCTCTCTCTCTCTCTCTCTCTCTCTCTCTCTCTCTCTCTCTCTCTCTCTCTCTCTCTCTCTCTCTCTCTCTCTCTCTCTCTCTCTCTCTCTCTCTCTCTCTCTCATCCTAGCCTCGTTAAACCATTTCTTTTCTTTTTCTTTTCTCGCATGATCCCCTCCATTCATTTTTTTAAAATCCACTTTCACTCCCTGCGTGTACATCCTCCTTTTACCATCACCCACCCTTGCCTTTCTCCCGCCCTTCCCCTCCCCTCCCCTCCCTTTCTCTGTCTCTCTCCCCTCCCTGTTCACCCTCCTCTCCTCTCAGTCGTTCCCTTTTCCTCTCTTATTCCCCTTCTCACAGCCCTCCCTTTCTCTCTTCCCTCCTCCCTCCATCATCTCGGTTTTCATTTCCTTCTCCCAGGATAATGTATGATAGTTTTCATTTATGTTTTCCATTAGAAATTCCATGACAGTTTTTCCAAAAAGAACCTTAAGAATAGGAAACTGGAATGTTCGAACTCTCAATCAGGCTGGTAATATGGAAGAGCTTATTTCAGTGTTCAAAGAATACAAGATGGATATTTGTGCTCTTACAGAAACGAGGTTGCTTGGAGTTGATAAAATGAATTTGGAAGATGGTATTACTATGTTGGTTTCTGGTAGGAGTGATGGAAATCATTACCAAGGAGTAGGCTTACTGCTGAGTAGAGATGCTTGTAAGGCACTATATGAGTTTGAACCAATTAATGAGCGCTTGCTTTATGCTCGTTTAAAATCTGACCATGGTAATATCAGTATGGTTGTAGGGTACGCTCCGACAAATGAGGCTGCTGATGAAATGAAGGATGACTTTTATGAGAAGCTGCAGGATGTAGTGAATAGAGTGGCAAGACATGATGTGTTAGTTTGCATTGGTGATTTTAATGCGATTGTTGGCAGTAGTAGGGATGGCTTTGAAGATTGTATGGGTAAGGAGGGTGTTGGTATAAGGAACGAAAATGGGGTGCGACTTGGAAGCTTTTGTTTGGCAAATGACCTTATAATTGGTGGAACTATCTTTGAGCATAGAAAAATACATAAGACTACTTGGATTTCACCATGTGGTAAATATTGTAACCAGATTGACCACATTGCAATTAGCATAGGAGTTATTTGCAAGATGTTTGCTTAAGGAGGGGGGCAGATATAGGTAGTGATCATCAACTTGTTGTGTCAAAGATTAAAATAAAACTTAAGAGAAACGTTAATGGTAATTGTACAGGAGGTAATAATTATGATCTGGATGAGCTGAGAAGTGATGAGAGCACGAAGGAAAAGTTTCGGTGGGAATGTAGGAACAGGTTTCTAGTCCTGCAGACTTTGATGGCATCTGAGGGCAATGATATTAATCAAATGTGGAGAGAGGTAAAAGAGGTTTTGCATGAGAGTGCTAAGGTTACTGTTAAGAAAAAGGGAAAAGCGAGAAGGAAAAAGTGGATGTCAGATGAAACATGGAATGCAATTCAGAAAAGGAAAGAGGCTAAGTTAAAAAGTGAAGAACAACATGTTGATGGCCAGGTAGTTGAAGTACTTAGAGCAAAGTACTGGAGTTTACATTCTGAAATAAAAAGACTCGTTAGACGTGATAAGAGGAGACTATATGATGACAAGGCGACAGAGACAGAAATTAAATTAAGTAAAAATGACGGCCAGAGCACAAGAGCAGCGTATCAGGCCATAAAGGAGTTAACTGGGACTGAAAAGAGAAGGAAGGAAATACCTGTACGAGATAGAAATGGTAATTTGATGACTAAAGATTTGGATATAAAAGGAAGGTGGAAAGAGCACTTTGAATCTGTTCTAAATAGACCAATCCCAGCTGAAGAGGACATTTTGCCAGCCGAGAGAGATTTGCGGATAGAAACAGGGGATATAACTCTGGAAGAGGTAGCAAAATCTATAAAGGAGTTAAAGAATTTTAAGGCCCCAGGAGAGGATGGAATATTCCCTGAAATGCTTAAGGTGGAAAATGACGAGTTGATGAATGCGCTTTTGAAACTTTTTAATGTGGCTTGGGATAATGGTGGAATTCCAGAAGAGTGGAAAAATGGAGTGATTATAAAAATACCAAAAAAAGGAGATTTAAGTGTGTGTGGCAATTGGAGGGGGATAACTCTGACACCTGAAGTTGCAAAAGTCTTTTCCAATATCTTGTTGAACAGAATAGAGCCGGTAATTGATACAGTTTTAAGAGAAGAACAAGCGGGATTTAGAAAGGGTCGAGGTTGTAATGATAAGATTTTTATTGTAAGGCATCTAATGCAACAAGCTAATGAGATGAAAATGCCACTTAGTATGTGTTTTGTTGATTTTGAAAAGGCGTTTGATAGTGTTTCACGTGGAGCTATGTTGAAAATTATGAGATTCTATGGCATACCAGAAAAGTTTGTAAATATTATTAGAAGTCTGCATGAAGGTACTTTTTGTAAGGTAATGGTGGGTGGTTCTTTGAGTGATCCATTTCAAGTTAGGTCACGAGTGATTCAAGGTGGAGTTCTTTCGCCAATGTTGTTTGTTTTGGTTATGGATTATGGTATGAAAAAGGTTGTAAGGAGAACAGGTGCAGGAATTAACTGGAAAGAAAATAAGAAGCTGATGGATTTGGACTATGCTGATGATATTGTGCTGATTTGCGGAAGTGTTTGCGAGATGCGGAGGGTGCTTGATTGTCTGGTGGAGGAAGGAGAAAAAGTGGGATTGGTAATAAATTGTGGAAAGACTGAAATTATTATTATGAACGTGGTGAACCAAATCGATTGTGTAATTGGGAATAATGTGGTGAAGAATGTAGAAAACTTTAAATATCTGGGAACGATTGTATCATCTAATGGATCATTAAACAATGAAATTGAGGAGAGGATTAGACAGGCTTGGTGAGCTGTTGGAATGTTGAAATCTGTTTGGAATAATAATATGCTTTCGGTACATACTAAAGTGAAAATTTACAAGTCCATGGTTAGACCAAATTTAATTTACGGGCATGAGTCATGGTACAGTACAATTGCAACAGATCAGAAAGTATTAGGATTTGAGAATAAAATACTGAGAAGGATTCTTGGGGTAAAGTGGCAAGACAGAGTTACAAATGCAAGAGTAAGGGATATTACGAGAGTGGAACCAGTTAATGAATATGTGAGACTGTCCCCCTGGAAGTGGCTGGGGCACATATACAGAAAAGAAGGTAGTTTAATACAGGATGTGCCAGAGTGGATTGCTAGAGGAAGAAGAGGTAGAGGTAGGCCGAGGGAAACCTGGTTGAGGACAATGAAAAAAGAAGCAGGAGAGGAGTGTTGGTGGGACCTGAAGGAGATGGCAAGAGACAAATATGGGTGGAGAGAGTTCATTGATGCCCTATGCATCCCGTGGGGTGCCATAGGAAGTGACTGATTGATTGATTGAATTTATGGTAATCTTTCTTGTTTTTGCCGACGGTTTTGGCTGGTGGGTATGGGGAGCTCAACCAGTCACTTAGTCCCCCTAATCGTTCTGTATTTTTTCATTTCTCTCCCAAATCGTTCAATGTCTTCTCATTTTCCCCTTCCCAATTGTTCAGTGTCTCCTCATTTCTCCCTCCCCAATCTTTCAGTTTGTTCTCATTCCTCACCCAATCGTTCGGTCTCATCTCATTTCTCTCACTAATCGTCCAGTCTCATTTCATTTCTCTTCCCACTCACCTTTCGCTAGTCATGTTAACCTCCACCTATTCCTCTTTCCTCTTCTGTTTGTCCTTTCCCAGCTTCCATTTTTCGTCTTCCTTCGACCCCTCCCCTCCTTCCCCAACCATTCGCTCCTTTTCTTAATCTCCCAGTTTCAGGTTTTCCCTACTACGCCACACCTCTCTCCAACAACCCCCCCGCCCCTCCTTTCATCCCCTACCCCACACCTCTCTCCAATAACCCCTCCCCCCCACCTCCGTTCATCCTTTCTTCCTTCCTCGTGCGAACAAGCCCGCCGTTCAATTTAACACAGAAGCTTCACGTCCAGGTGGACGGATTTCGCATTGCCCATGTTATCGGCAATTCGGGTATGCCAAGCCTGCTGTTCCTCCTCACTGACAGCCATGGAGGTCAAGCCGCCAACACCCCGCCACAGCACACCCACACACAGTTGCCAGTTCCATAGATATCGCTAAATTGCGCTCAAAATTAGCTAAATTTAATGAAATTAGCTTTCGAAAGTTTCTAGAATGTAGCTAAAATTGATGCATATACACGTTGATATAATTTATAAAATATACATATAGATAGATAGATAGATTAATTGATCGTCAGACTTGCCCTCGGGTATCGATACTATGTCGCATAGCATTCTCAGGTCCTCTGATTCATTCTTGGCCAAATAAACTCATCCGAGGCAAGTTACGATAGATTATTACAGTTGTTCCGACCTCAAGAGACTCAGAATTATTGCTAAATGGAAATGAATATCTCAGGATCTAGCGGGAAAGGACAAGACGCTAACCTTTGGAACCCCAAGCAGCGGGAAACAAAAGCACATATATCGTACGGGTCCTGAGGAACAGAGATTGGAGGGGTGTGATTGGCTGGCCAGGCGATAACGATTTCTGTCCAATTTTTGGTCAAGTTACTCGAGTGAATCCAAAAGGCCTTCGTTTCTTGGTAATGTTTTTCTCACTTCTCTCTTTCTTTCTTATTTTCTTTCCCTTCTCGTGTTTCCTCTTTCTCATGCGCCTTCTCCTCTCTCCTCCTAACCTTCTCTCTCCTCCACTCCTTTCTTCTCTCTCCCCACCTCTTCTCGCCTATCTCCTCATGCTCCCCTTCCCTCATCTCCTCCTCCTCCTCCTCCTCCTCCTCCTCCTCACTTCTGATGAACAGTCAAAGGTCACCATGGCATGCCACCTCACCACCATTGTGAACAGAGAGAGAGAGAGAGAGAGAGAGGAAAAAGGATGTAAAAAGAATGCCACTGAAAGATTATAGATTTTGTATATACGAATTTTATGCTTACAAATATCTTGTTGTCATTTCTGAAATATATGAAAACTCTTCCACATTTAATTTCCGTTTCAGTGTGAGTCTAATGCTGGTAAGGCTTTGATTATACTCGCTTAGCCATTTCAGTCCCAAGACTTGTACTTTTTTTTATTCTTGCTACCTTCAGATGATTTAAGTTTGATTTTTTTTTTTTTTTTTTTGAGTGGAGTTAGAAAAAATAAAACTTACTCCTTTACTCCCTCATTTGTTTATTCCCCACCTTTGAATAGCACAACTTTTGGTGACAGCATAAAGCAGAAATGACGTCACCTTACTCATGGAGTAAGAGTTTTAAAAGGTTCTGCTGGTAACTGCCTATCTAAAAAAAAAAAACAATAATAATAATAATAAGCTAAAAAATTTCTGGTGTTTATATATCTGAAGCAGTAACTGAAGTGGCAATTACGTACTTAGTGAACAAAGAAAAAAATACTGAAAGAGGTAGTGTTTCTGTATGTGAGTTAAATATCTGAAATAATTTTGTGATCATTGTTGTAAACTGGGGAAGAAGAACTTTCAGGTAATGTGGTGGTTTTGTTTTCTGTGAGAGTGAGTCACAAGAGCCAGCCAGTGCAAGATATTCGTCTGTTTTACAATATTCTCGAAGTGCAAGTAATGTCCCACGAAGAGGTAAGTCGGCCAGCCAGCCGTCCCCTTCACTTAGCCTCTTGAACCCTAGAACATGGCCTGTTATTGTTATGATGATGATGATGATTAGCAGTATTATTATCTTCATTATTATTATTATTATTATTATTATTATTATTATTATTATTATTATCATAATTATTATTATTATTATTATTATTATTATTATTATTATTATTATTATTTCTGTTGTTGTTTTACTGTTGCTGCTACCACAACTACTACTGCTACTGCTACTACTACTACTTCTACTACTACTACTACCACTACTACTACTACTGCTACTACTACTACTACTATTATTACTACTACTACTACTGCTACTACTACTACTACTACCACCACCTTCTGTAAACCCGTTTTATTTAATTAGTGAAACTCCCTTGATGTAAAAGGGTTAACGAAAGGTATATCAACCCCCACCACCCAACCCATGTACTTGAAAAATTTAAAAAAAAAAAAAATCGCATAAAATATAAGTAAATACGTTCTCGGGCTGAAGGGGTCAAGCTCATTTCCACTCCCCCTCCATCCATCTCAGTCTTAAATCAGACTTCTTTTGGCCGGCCTAGTTCCATCCGCCCATCCATCATCCACTCCTATGTCGCCCCACGAGGAGCGTAGGAGCCCAGGCCTAGGCAAGTTGTTTCTGACATTTAAGATGGGAGTGACCAGCCTCACTCATCCCTGAGTGGCATTGCGTGAGCAATAAACCCCAAATACCCCTTGGATGCACCGGCTCAATCTGATTGGAGCGCCTTAATTACCTACTAAACCAACCAGGCGCCAAAATTTGGTTATATGGTTACCACCCAGCGTAATAAACGGTTTCCTGGTGTACAGCAGACCATTTGGCTTGCCACTCAGTGTAGAGTCACCCATAGGCAGAGGGCAGAAGAAAGGATGAAGGAAAGAAAGACAGAAGAGGAAATGTAAAGTCACTTACTCATATTTCTGCTAATCACCTAAGACTTTGCAATCAGTGTCAGGTAGCCTTTATCTCTTTCTTCTTCCTAGGTCGTTGCTTTCTTCTTGTATTTGGTTTTCTAGTGTTTTAACTTTTTTCCTATAATTCTTTATTTTAAATTTATTTATTTATATTATTATTATTATTATTATTATTATTATTATTATTATTATTATTATTATTATTATTATTATTATTATTATTATTATTATTATTATTATTAGTAGTAGTAGTAGTAGTAGTAGTAGTAGTAGTACTACTACTACTACTACTACTACTACTACTACTACTACTACTACTACTACTACTACTACTACTACTACTACCACCACCACCACCACTATTATTACTTCTACTGCTACTACTACTACTACTACTTTATTCCTCCTCCTCCTCCTCCCAGAGGTCTCAGAAATGGTTGCGTTAAGCTGTTAGAATCTACCGTATTAAACAGAAAATATTATTGTCTGTATCTCATGACTATCTGAATCTGAGAACCTCATTAGGGAAATAAAAGACCAGGTAAGAAGATGCTGATACTATGAGTAACTATGCAAGGAGAGAGAGAGAGAGAGAGAGAGAGAGAGAGAGAGAGAGAGAGAGAGAGAGAGAGAGAGAGAGAGACAGACAGACAGACAGACAGAGACAGAGACAGACAAACAGACAGAGACAAAGTCGTGCTCACAACTTTTTTTTAATGCAAGGAAGAAGGAACCAAAGGCCAGGAGCCCGCAAACCTTTCCTTCCAAGAAAAAAAGAAACAATAGAGAGCCAGATTCAAGATCCCCGTTTCTCCTCCTCCCCCCCCTTTCTCTCTCTCAGTACACACACACACACACACACACACACACACACACACACACACACACACACACACACACACACACACACACCATCCCAACATACTAAGCAAACAAGCATTCAAAAAAGGCAAGTCGCCCTCAGCATGCCGGTCGGTGTTTAGTATGCCAAGCGGTGTGGGCGTCCGGGATGATTATGTGGGTGTGCTTGATGGCCGCGTAGTGGAAGACAGGGATAAACAGTAGGACACACCGCCTGCCCGACCCCCGGCATACGAATGGCCGAGGGAATGAGGACAGGATTCGCGTGAGTGTTTGGCTGGTGAATGAGGCTGTGATTCAAGGAGATTTAGGTATATAGGTAATTTCGTGTTTTCTGTTAACATTATCTTTGTATCTATCTATGGAAACTGTGGACAAGATGCGTGCTGATGCTTGGGTGTTGGTTGGGTTGGAGAGAGGGAGTTTTTTGTGTTAGCAGATACTTATGTTTTTAAATTTCTTTGTCAGTCTTTTAATATGTCTATTTGTAGCGTATTATATATATTTTTTTTTTACGTGTCCGACTCCGGGCAAAGGCTTCAGGGCCTATTTCTTGGGGGCAGTGACCTATCCCAAGGCTCAGTAGTCCTCCTACACCTCCACATGTCACCATCTGTATCTAATGAGGACAGTAGTCGTGTTGATGTTTGGTTGGTATGGCTTACGGGGACGATGTTTCGGGGGTTAGTTAATATAGGAAGGCGGGCTTTGAGGGGGAAAGTGTCACTTCAAAGATTATCTAGTTTTGTTTATTTTTTTGTTTTTCAGTTGATGTTTCTTATCTTTGTGGAATAAAAAGAATGTATTCATAGGATTGTTTGGCCGGTGGATTAGTTGGTGTTGGGAAGGGAGGGTGGAGGATGCAGCTAAATAAATATCTGAATTTCTCTTATCCTTTATATCTATCTGTGGAATTGATAAAGTTGAAATGGAGAGAGGGAGAGAATTGTATTTGAGTTTTTTTTTCCCCTCTGCCAAAGGAAAATATGGATCATATGCGTGGGGTTAGTGAGTGAGGAGAAAGGTTGGATGGTATAGTTAAAAGGGTAGTTCTGCTGTATTCCATGCAATGTTTTCCCTCTCCTTTTCTGTGAGGAAAAACAACGTTAATGACTGGCATTCAGGCTAATGTATCTGTCTGTCTGTATATATTTCTTTATGATAGATAATCTGTCTGTCTATATCCGTCTATCTAGCTAGTGTATGTTTATCTATGTATCATTACGTTAATCTATCCATCCTTCTGTCTTTATTTAATGAAATCTGTGTCTGTCTGTATCTGTTTATTACCCATCCCCACCCCATAGGGGCTCGGGGACGGGCATTGTTTTCACTTGGTTAGTCTGTTTGTTTGTATGTATGTATGTTTGTTTGTTTGATTGTCTCTGTCTGTCTGTTAACAACTTTACTCGAATACTATTGGTGCAATGTTGACCAAAATTATATGAATGATGGGCTATGACCTTCGGATCACCTGCTTATATTTTGGACCAAATTGGGCCAAAGCCCAGGCTGTAGGACCAAAAAATGTAAAAAAAAAAAAAAAAAAAAGGGGGGGAGACTCGTAGAAATCGTTATTTCGCCATAACTTCTTTCAGATTCTTCATATCGACACGAAACCAAAACTTAAAGGTGCATTTTTCAAATCTGCATCCCGTAACAAATCTCATTACATCAGGGGGGTCACCCCCCAGTTCGTGGTAGGGGGGTCAGTGTCAGGTGGGTCGGGCCTAAAATTTCATATGGGCATAAAATAGTCAATTTTCGCCCGATTTACTCCAAATTTGATATGACATCCTTGACTACGGTAGATATCTTGTGTTTTTACGTCAACACTAAAATGACTACTGGGGACGGGTTTGCTTTGCCTTGGCACCGTTTCTTGTCTATCTCTGTGTCTATCTATATATCTGTCTATATATCTATCATTTTATCTATGGTTTTGTGTGTACAGGGGAAGGAATATGCATTCATCGACTTTCAGTTCTAATACATCATCCCAAGGACTTCATATTTTAGTTACATCTTGCTATCTCCTGTCGATTTTATTCCTTTTATAAATGTCTTTTGAAACTGGATGTAGCCATTAAAAGTCGCTCCTTTACTAGGATCTCTTTCAAGCTGAATAAAAATCATCCGATGAGAGAAAGACTAAACTCAAGACGTCCTCAGGGTGAAAGAGTTAATTGTCTAAGAGGTCATATACTTCATGGGGTTAACCACCTCGAAGGTAATTATTATGTGCAGTGTTCTCCTTGACCCATTGTTTCAGCTATTGTTTTCTTTTTTATATATTAACATGTCAGACGCCAGCTCTTAACCCCTTCATTACGAGAGCTACTTCCTGCGTCTGTTCGGCTGAGAGAAATCCTAGCAATTAGTGTTTCTATTACTTTGATTTACTCCATCAGTGATACAGATTCTAAGGCTCCTATGACTCAGTTGTATATACTCGTCTGGCGTATCTAGAAGAGTATTAGAGTTGTTCCAACCATAAGGGGGTTTATAATGAACACATGGGCCTCTTCGACTGACCTCTATCTCAAAAAGTCGTCAGAACAAAATCAGCTGCACAAAATAGTCTGGAAGTAGCTGGAATAGTGCTAGATTTTCCCTGACCTTGAAAGATTTAAGTATGTTATTCAGACCAACAGCAGATGATTTTTCCAAGTCCATTTACTCTTATGATTTGCTTGGAGAATCCGAAACCAATGACTCTGGTAACAATGATCAGTGGCCACGTAAAGGACTGCAGATCCACAGAAGCTGAATATCCATACTATGGTGAGAGAAGCTGGAGTGGTGACAGGACTTATGTTTGCACCTGTACATTTATATAGACGATTTGTCTTAGCCGAGAGAAATCCTAGCAGTCTAAGATATAATAATTGACCTCAAATTACCTCCAGACGATATTATTCAGGTGAGTCGAGAGGGAAAGCCTTGTGTAATATACAGATAGGCAGGTTGGCTGGCGTTGATAATAGCATCGTCAATCACGGAGGTAATGGTTGTTCACAGGTTAATGATGAATAATGAACAGATTCGTGTTATTATCTCATGCTTCTCTCTCTCTCTCTCTCTCTCTCTCTCTCTCTCTCTCTCTCTCTTCCCATACTCGAACTTCCCTATCTTTCCTATTTCTCTTTTTATTGTATCTCCTTTCTGTTTCTCTCGTTATTTTTGTCTTTTTAATAATCACAGTTTTACTCTCCTCTTATGCAATCATTTTTTTGGCGGCTCGAAAAAGTTTCAAAACCGTATAAAGTTGTAGTAAACTATGCAGATGTTTAAAGGATTCCTGATGGCAACTAACCGTGTAGTAATATTCTTTTTCTCTCCATATTCCACCTTCCCTATCACGTCACCGTCTGCCCTATGCCTCCCTGTATGGCGCATCCCCTCGTAACAATGCGCCATAAACACGCATTTCCCCTTGTTCCTTCTTCCCCAGCCCCACCCAGACACACTCAGACCCACTATTCCCATTTATATATCTTTCCAGACCAGCCAAACCCGCCCAGACGAGCCAAAACTTTCATTTCCTCATTTCTTTCCTTCTGTTCTTCCCCATACACATCCAGGCGCCATTTACCCGTGAACCAGCTTCCCCATACACTTAGGTACTTCCAGACACATATTTCCCATTATTCTTTCTTCCCCCAACACCACTCCAAAACACTCCGATCCGCATTTCCCCGTGTTTTATCTTCCACACACACACACACACACACACACACACACACACAAAGTCCACATTTCCCCTTCCTTAGTACTCATGCACATCCTAGCCTATAATTGCCTATGTCTCATTTCTCAAGCCCCCTCCTTCTTTCTTTTTCACACACACACAAACTCGCGCTTCCCCAAGTCCCTTTTTCCCCGTCCCCTCCCAGAGACCCCCAAGTTATATTTTTCCTTTATTAACTCTTGCCCACACCTGGCCACACCCTGAATCACATTTCCCTCACTTATTTCTTCATTATACACAGTTAAATCCATATTTCCTCCTTTTCCTTCTCACTCACCTTTCTCTAACAGGTATTTCGTCTCTTGTTTTTCTCCTTCCTTCTCCTCATCCTTCTCCTCGTTCTTCTTCACCCTCTTCCTTCTTCTCCCTCATCTTTCTTCCCCTTTTCCTTCATCCCCTTGTCTTCCTTCTTTCCCCTTTTCTTTCTTCTTAAATTTCCTTTTTCTCCCTGTCTTCCCCCTTCCCCCTTCCCCCTCTTCCTTCTTCCCTCTCGTCAGTCTTTCCCAACTGCCTCCTTCATTAACTTCTCCCAAGCAAAGCCCAACCTCGTGTCAAGTGAACCATCTCATTTTCCATGCACACCTGCCAGATGTTAATGGATCCCTTAATTACTTTCAGGGGCAATTTCGGATTCACTTTTTGTATATGTAAAAGGAAAGTGTAAATTACGACTGCAAGGTACTCAACGCATTCCAAACACGATGCACTTATAAAATTTAATTACTAAAACAAAAAATAAATCCTTTCCCCCGTGTATCGCATCTAATAAGGTTGGACTTGTAATTATGAACACGATTGACCCTAATTTGGCGCACGAATTCCCTTGTGTGCGGCAAACCAAGCGGCTCCGTTCAGAGGTATGGGTAGGAATTGGTTCTGGTTTTTCCCTTCTGAAACCTTCCTTCGGCTTAGAAAAGTCTTTCCCTAGAAAAAACAAAAACAAAAAAAAAATGTTCACTCACGGTCAACAGTTCTACACTTGCCGCGAGAACTGAGAAAGCCGTGAGATATTTTGCAGTGATGACCATTAGTTTTCATTCAGGCGGGTTGGGGTCTTGGAATCTTGCTTCTTTGAGTTGGAATCCCATAAAGATAAATAGATTAATAGATAAAACACAACTATCAACGACAACCACAACTATTACTACTACTACTACTACTTTGACTTATGGTGCAGTTCACGTTGCCTAGATTAATAGCAGTTTTATACCCGACCCTCCTCCTCTGCGTGAGTCCGCCTTCTATATGTTCAACCTTTCACCGGTACAGGTTTCATTTATCGAAACTAAACCATTTTAAAGGAATGCCACTATGCAGTTTTTTCTTAACCTTCTAGATTGTTTTATTCAGATAAGGGAAGCACCAATAGAGGCAATAGTTGTCGAAATTAAAACCTATCGAAATTAACCTTAAAGGACGGACGGAACACATCAGGATTTCATTACATTGGCCTCCAATAGACGGATTTCTTCTGCTCAGGAATCACCCAGCCTAGCTTTAAGGATTAACTTTGCCTCACCCACTGCAGAAATTAACGTCAGGCAATCGTGCATCCGTTCCCAAGTGCCGGAATGATGTCTTAGCCTCCTTGCGTCTCATTAGAGTGGAGTGACTTGCTGCTGGGGAAACAAAAATTCAAGCGTGATAGTCTCTCGTTGGCTCACCACCCTCCCGCCTCGCCTCCACCACGCCAGCCCTCCTGCTGCCACCCTCATTGTGCTTCTATTGCTAAACCAAGACGGGGTTCAACGACGAAATTCCTTTACCCATAAAAGAGCATTGGCTTATCAGTAGACTTCAATGGGCTATCGGTTATTTTTTTTCTTCCGTGGTGAGGCGTTGATTCGGTAAGCAAGCTTACTTACTTTCTCTTTGTTATTCTGGTTCTTGCTGCTGTTCCCCATAACCTTGTCGTGGTCGGGACTTCTCTAGTATCTATTCCAGCTAATGCCAGACGATTTTAACGAAGTGAGTCATAGGAACCTTAGAATGAATAGTGAATACTATCCTCAGTCTCTCTCGTTACTTCCCGATCAGTCTCTCGGCGGTAAGATTCCTGAAAGTTCATTCGGGTTTTCTCCTTAGCAGTACCTCGGTTTATTCAGGTTTGTGTGTCATGTCTCCAGCGTCTCTTCAGTAGTAGACTCTCTTTATTACCTCCTCAACATCCATTTGGTAGTAAATATTTCCCCAACATCCCTTTGGTAGTAATTTCCCCAGCATCCCTTCGGTAGTAGATATTTCTCCAGCATCCCTTCAGCAGCAAGCCAGGTTCTCAAGGTTCATTCAGGCCTTTGCCAAAACCTAACGAGTCACTTTAAATTCCTCGGGGTTCTTTCAGGTTCTTACAGCAGTCGTTTAGAGAGATTTTACTCAAGTTTCTTTTAGGTCATGTCTCCAAAACCCCGTTGGAAGTAGAAAAAGAAAAGGAAAAAGTCTTCGCGGGCTTTATTCTGGTCTGTGCCATAGTCTTCTCAGTCACCGCTTTGATGGTAGGAGTTCCTGCGGGGTTCATAACAGGTTTTAGGGTTCAACACAAACCTCGTAGTTTGTTCAGGTTCATGCCATCACCTCCCGAACCACCCCTAAAATTCTTGAAGGTTCATATTTCAGGCCTGTGTTGACACCTTCCTGGAACACCTTCCACGATAGAAATATCTCAGGGTTCGGTTTTAGATATTCCCCAGGGTTCATTCAGGTCTCGGGGTTCGTTCACACCTGTGCCTTACGCACCTACATGTCCCTTACAAGGCAAGAATTCCTAAGCGTTCATTGAGGTCTGTGTGGTCACATCCCCATCGCCCCCTCCGCCCTCCTCCTTATAGGGGCCGGCGTCCTTGTCCTGCCCCTCATAATCTCCACCAACCCCCCACCACCCAGTTCGGTTCATTGCGTCACCGTTATCCTGCCGTTACGCGTCCGTTACTTGACCGTTATGACGCTTTTGTTAATCGTTGCTTTCTGTTTTTATAACTGTTGAGACTGTCTGTTGACCGATGTGGCAGAGTTTTTGTTATGAACTTTTTTTTTTTTTTCAGTGTATTTGCTTTTTAGATTTGCAGATACCCTTTTTTTTCCGTTATGTACGTTTGTTGACCGTTGTGTCCGTTTTTTTAACCATTTTGTTTTTATGACCAATGAGAATGTTGATTTTTTTATTGATTTTAGTGCCGTTGCGACTCGGATTTCCTCCGACCGTTCATTTGGCCATTGTGTTCATTTACAGACTTTCATATTATTTTTAAAACCATAGAGACTTCGTATTTTAGTCTGCTAATCGTTGCTGACTTTTGCTCACCGTTTCGATCATTTTTTTTTCTTTTTTTTTGACCAGTGCTCTCATTTACTAGCCAGTGAGTCTGTGTATTTCATATTTGTTGGCCGTTTCGTCCGTTTATTGACTGTTGTGTCTGTGTGAAGTGTGCCTTCACTCCTTCAGCCTGAGTATCTTTCATTTTGATAGAGCAAACGCCACATTAGGGTCACTATCGGCGACCATCTTGTAGTGAAGGGGTTAATAAGGCTATTTCTAAACCTTTCAGTCGGAAAATCTCTCCAAAGTTTAATACAACTGTCTGGAGAGATCAGTCAGTAAAAAGACGTCATCGTGGTGTAAAGGCTAGCCTTCAGATGTCGGTGGGTATCCCTTGATGCGCGATAATACCATCAAAATTTTAACTCCCTACCTTAGTGTGTTTAAGGTTCTCTTATATTGATGTTATGGGATCTAAATTACTTACGTCCGTGTTCATGGCCGCTTAAAATCTGCTATAAGCATTTTACAGCCTTAAATGCATCAATAATTCAGACTTGGATGAGAAAAAGACATGACTGATACCTGTGGTTTAGCCCCTTCTCTACGATGGATCTTTATAATGCTACCACGTCTCTTTCATACACTCTTCTGTCAATCAATCCACCCTCAAACTTTTATAATCGACGTCTCTTCCAACACTTCACTGTCATAGACCGTCTTTGTTTCAGCCTTCCTTGCATCCACTCTTGTCTTATAAACTCCCTCATACACTCTCACTGTGTCAGTACTGCTTCCAAACACCGCATTCATACGCTCTATCAAAAACTCTTCTTAATCAGCGTCTCTCTCTACCATCTCTCCATAATCCCCATGACATACAAACCACAGAGTCATCCTCATACCCAGAGAACCCTTTAGGAAGTCTGTTTAATCCTAGACGTCTAATCTCAGAGTTGATCCAGGCTGGCCATAATAAAACTCAGTATTCATCTATCTCTACCTAGCTATTTGTATTTATCTATCTGTTTGTCTATTTATCTATCTAGCTATTCTCATACGGCCAATCCCACTGTTCATCCAGGGCGCCGCAGTAAGAATCACCCTCCATCTCTTCTCTTACTCGTCCAAGTCGCCTCGTCTCATATATCCTTATATCATGCTAATGGTTCCCTGATATGTATACTGTACTTAACTCCTTGGTCATTTATATATTAATTTATTTTCTTACTGCATGGGTGTGTGCAATTATCGGCCTTAACCCTTCAACCCCAGAACTCAAACCATCTTTTATTCTTGTTATCTCCTGAAGTTCTTGAGATTTAGGCTTTACTTGTACAATAAAAAGTGTGGATACAGCATTTCTTAACTCCTTTACTCTGAGGTCGTCATATATTAGTTTATTCATGTTTCCTACCGACGATTTTCTTTAACTCAGGCAATATCTCGTACTGAAGGGACTATTGAAGGCTATGGCTAACCCCTCCAGTCTGAAAAGTCTCATGCAAGGTGAATAAAATTGTCCTGAGATGATAAAATTAGAGACCAAAGACGTCATCGTATAAAAAAGATTAATCCTTTCACCCCGAGGATATTTGTATTTTATTTTTACTATCTCAAGGAGATTTTATTCTAATTTTAGGATTGACTTTTCGAACTGATAAGGTTGAATGTAGTTTTCATTCTCTCTTCCACTACCAGGAGTCCTTCACGTTCTGGCTTAGTCAGATAGCGCAGGAGTAATATAAAAATGACCTCCTCGGGGTTATATAAATGAAAAGAGATGTATAATTGGCTTCCTGATGGAGTTAATGGGAGAAAAATGGGTGAAATGGCGTTCCCCCGAGCTAGACCCTGTACAGTCTCATATAGCCCCGCTAGGTTACAGGAGCGCGCTACCATTCCAGCACGGCAGTCCCGGGCGAGGTTCGAACTCACAATCCCCCGATTAAGAGTTTGATGCTCTACCACTGAGCCACCGTGCCCCCACCTGATGGGGTTAATGCAAACGCTACCTTCACGGAAATAAGCAAAGGTTTGCCTATCAGTATGCGGCTTTATGGCTGGAGTGGAACAAAACAGTCTTTGGGCAGAGCTCGGCCAGACTGTACGAGTATAATATTGTGTAGGTACAGTACGGGACAAAAATTCACCTATCGTTCCACTGCTTCTTAACATATAGGTCATGTCCGTCAGTTTACGCCTTGACGCATTATACCGAAGAGAATCATCAGTGGGCAGAGATATACGAAACCCTTCTCAGCTTAAGAATCTTAGGCAATAGAGGACTGTTAGAAGAGGCGAAACAACGAGCGAATTTTTACATCTAACTTTGATAATTCAAGCCCAAACTTTATGCATATTTTCCATGGGCTGGCATCAGTTTGGAGGTATTCTTAAAAAGGTATATGTTTTTGTATGACTATTTTACCAGTGATTCCCAACCTTTACACCTGGGAAGAACCCCAGAAACAATTTCTCATATCCCCGGGAACCCCTGCCTACAGCAAGACATTTGATTTATTTTAATTTCTTTATTTTTAAATATTTATTTCATGATTTTTTGCTGAACCCTGGTTGGGAATTACAGATTTTACATTCACTTTACATAATCTTCTTTTGAAACAGATGTGCATGCGATTTGTTACTGGGAGCAAGTTGTGGAAAAAATAGCTACATAAGGAGAGATTTGTTGCAATTTCTGTGCTCTGGTCTATAGATATTTTTTTTCATTTTCTTTTGGCTACCCACAGATTATTTCATACAGCTTAGAAAAAACATTTTTTATTTTTTAATATGTAGATGCAACTCGGCAAAAGAGTCTCATATTAGGAAATGTTATTTTAATATTCTTGCATCACCTAGACAGCTGTATACATTTGAAGGGCTGGCATCTCCTAGCCAGCGTGTCCAAATAAATTCTCATGCAGCTTGCCGCTGCGGAGGATTATTGTGGGAATGTTAGTTGCACAACAAACGCTTTGTTGCAGAGATGGTGGTGGGTGGAGAAGGGAGGCAATACAGAAGGCTTTGGAGTGGAGGCTGCAGCACTCCACCCTATGGTGAGTACCATTAACGTGCCAAATATAGATTTTGTTAGGGCTACACTACAGATATGCTCAGGAAATGGGGTTTTAATGGATGACCTAATCTTACAGCTCCTTTGCTTTCCCCGCTCTAGTCTATTTTGCCTAATGCTCTATACCTATACGGGTGTCTAAGACTCCATTGCTGTCCATTCTGCAGTTCACTGTACCTAATATACTTTGCACTGTTAGATTAATCTGACTTCATTTGCAATACTGTCTCCTTTGGGTAACATAATCCAGTCTTTGCAATCCATTCTGCCGGGCATTACCTTGTTCAATATTTATGCATAAAGGAAAGAACTGATGGGTGAGAATTTACAAAATATATTCCTTCGAAAGTGAAGCAAAACCTAAAGCAATGGGAAAGAGGAACTGATGAATACCGTCCCATAGTTGATCATTTGCGTCCCTTAGAGACTGGGAATAACGTTTAACTGTTGCATGAGAGAGCTGGACAGAAAAGAAGTGAGTGCGTAGCGAGATAGGTGCTGCGTGCCCGCCTTTGCTGTGAGTAGATTGGACGCAAGTTTGAACTCTTGCGGTGATAGATAATGACCTACTCTTCCGAACCACAAATCAAATCGCCCCTCACAATCACACAATCAGTATTCCTCTGTCATTCTCGGTAACAGTACACGACAGTGGCCCCAGTAAACAAGCCCACGCAGATAATTAATGACTGATTAGGTCCAAAAGGCTCTTTGCAGTCTGATGAACTACTGAGTTATGCCTTAATTGATAGTGTTACTCATGTGCCCTGGCCTCGCACTGAATACAGAACTAGAGCTGAGTTGTGTTGTGTTTAGAGACATTTATTTGGTTGTGTTAAATTAGGATGTCTTTTGACAGTTATTCTACTTTTGTTTGTTTTTTTATTCTTCAGTTTTGTACTTCTCTTTTGTTTATAAGTCATACCCTCCCAATTTATAACAGTGGAGAGAACTGGTATGATGATCACCTTAATGATCATGATTCGTTGTTGGTATTTTGTTACTGGAAGAGGTTAATAAAAGTGCAGTTACTCTCCGTTCAGCAACGAGACAAAGAAGTCAAAGAGGCTTTATTTTCATCGATTTCACAAATGCCAGCGTCAGAAACTGGAGACCTGTCTACACACCAGCACGCTATGTTTTAAACCATTATGTGGGTGGGGAGGAGTTCTCAGTTAAATTAAATTCTGACTGGCAATAATATCGAAAAGTTGTCTTATTCAGTTTGCTAATGGAGTTTGTTTCTATTTCCGTAAAAAAAAAAAAACATCAGCATAGTAATATATGATCAATGATATATATAGTTTATTATGTTATCTTCGGGACTGAGCTGCGTATCACTCCAGATATTGACGTTCCTGCATGAAATCCCGAAATAACTGAAGATTCAGAAAACAGGGCATTTGAAGGCGCTGTAACAAGAGTATTTTGGGTCGGCCACTGGGAAGCAGTGAGTTGGAATCATGAGTCGTGAGCCATGGAAGAATCATAACCAAGAAGTAGCCTTCGTATCTGTTCAGGGGACCGAGAAGAGATTAGAACCCCTTTCATGGCACTGCAAAAGAGGGATATGGTGGTGGTGGTGGTATTATGATGATGATAATGATTCTTTACAGATTGTAAGTGAGGGAAATACAAGAACACAAATTTTTTACCCATAAGAGGAGTCCATTCATAACAAAGGGAGATAGGAAGACGGAAAATAGGGTAATATAATGACGGTGATTTTTTTTTTTTTTTTTTTTTTTTTTACTAGTGGCGTACTCTGGCTCTCATCCATCATATATGTCCCTCACGATACTACAAGGAAAGAGAGGAGGAAGGAATATCGAGTAGTATATTGGTAGCTCTTTGTTTCTGCCTGTGTACTTTCTTGCCGCGTCTACAGTGACCCTAACCGTGTCACTCTGTGAGTCACTGTACCTTTTTGAATGAAGGATGAAATATGGTAAGTTACAATCATAGACTTTGGCGAACGTCACATTTTCATCTCCATCAGTTTTTGCAACACCCCCAAGGGTGTATGTTGGGTAAGTCCAGGGTGCATGTGATGAGCATCAGGGGTGTGTCTGGGATGTGTCTGGGAGGTGTGCTTAAAGATAAAGGATGTGTTTAGGAAGTGGATACGGCTGGTGTTAATGCAGTTATCAATGATGTCCTTTGTCTTGTATCTGAGTGATAATGTGGGTAAAAGTGCTCTCAAGCTCTTACTCACATTGGGGGAGGCGGTGGCTGAATCGGTAGATTGGCGGCCTGCAGTCCTAATGGACCCAGGATCGAATCCCGGTTGGTGCAGGGAACAGTTTAAGGATATGAATTCCCTAAATGCAGACTTTCCTGATCTACCAGATGACCCGCCGACATGTCGAAAATATACCCCCGCTAATACCAGTACACCAGTCCTGTACGAGACAGCCATAGCATGAATTCAATATGGACGGTGGGTGTTAGCGCCGAAGTGGTGACATGTGGAGGTGTAGGAGGACTACTGGGCCTTGGGATAGGCCACTGCCCCCGAGAAATAGACCTTGAAGCCTTTGCCCAGAGTCGGACACGTCAAAAAAAAAAAAAAAAAAATGTTCCAGATGTTACAGAGAGAGAGAGAGAAGGGGGGGGGGAACAAACGAGCTGCTTCTCCTGACGATTAATAATATTGTTAATGGCAATGGTAAAACCTGTCTTCACCTCTGCCCCGTGATATAACTCCCTCAAGAAGCTACTGAACTGGGTACCAGGGAGTCGTGAGCAGTGAAATAATCCCAAGGAACACCCGTACCTTCTGAGGAGGATGGGACTCTTAGTAGGCGGCTTTATAAAACTTTTTATGATTTATTTTACCTATTACATCTTGTTATTCTCCTCTAGGTTATCTGTGTCTTTGTAGTACCTAAAGAGAATGAATGAAAATAATCTATAAGAAAATATTACACTGAATTAATAGCGAACAAGATAATATTAACGTTCCAACTGGAGAAATTTGCTGGTCAGGAAGAAGTGTCAGTGGACCTACTTGACTGTCGAGAATAAGGAGCCAAGAGAAATTACTTAGCCCCCCCCCCTACTCCCTGTACACTTCAAGATGCATATTTTGCGTGGCTGGATGAAAGGCGTTTGGCTGTGGCGGTAATTGCTATCCCGGCGCGAGTTTCGCGGCTTGTTAATGCGTTTTGATTTTCTGTGCACGATCGCCAGCTTCACCAGTTGTTAATGCTTTTGTTTCTCTCTACACAGTCGTAAGCTTCATCTCGGAGACATTTGTCTTGAGAATCGATTAAATGTCTCAGCCTGACGAATTAGAAAGAGTTTCAGTGCGTTTTTCTCTCTCTTCAGGCTAAAGTTCTCGAGATGATGATGCTTTTTGTCCCTCCCTGTGGTAATTCCTATCATCATTGTTAGGTCCGATGATTTTTTGTTTCCATCAGTCATTTAGTGAGTCGGTAACCAGTGGCGTACCGAGGGGGGGGGGCATGCTGCCATGGCCCCCCCTGTTGCAAATATATATATATATATATATATATATATATATATATATATATATATATATATATATATATATATATATATATATATATATATATATATATATATATATATATATATATATATATATATATATATATATATATATATATATATATATATATATATATATATATATATATAATTTGTTACTAGTTTATTACAGTAGTAAATTTGTTTGATCGAAATGAGAGCGCTTGAATTTTAGTAGTATAAGGTTATTGGAGAGACTGAATCATAACTCAGTGGCACAGAGTACTTAAAAATGACTTTAGAATATGTTATATTTATGTCGTATACCCATTCCATATGGCCTCACAATGATCATAAAATTGGCCAACCCCCCCCCAACCCCCCAGGTATACGGGCTCGCTGAGCTCGCCAAAGTCATGGGCTGCACAGTTAAAAAGAAAATGAAAAAAAACAGCCCCCCCCCTTTTCAACTTTCTGGGTACGCCACTGTCGGTAACCCTTCTAGTCCGAGAGATAAGTTCAGTATTATCGTCTGGAGTTAGCCAATCTATCATGAAGAAAAGAGTTATTGTATTGAAAGAATGAATGGGGATCGATTCTGACCCCTTGAACCTGAATGATCTATGCTAAGCTGAATACAGTCATCCCTTCCTGCACAGCGTCGGTAATTGCCAAAGGATCATTAGTGGGTTGTTAATGTGATAGGTCCCTCCCTGTACACCGTAGCACAGAGGCCGGGCTTGCCAAACACAACCCCTGCACCCACGAGGGCCAGAGAAAGTCCTGCTCTCTCCCTCTCCTTCTCTCCTGCTCTCTGCGTTTCCTTCTCTCTCCCTCTCCTTCTCTCCTGTCTCTCCCTCCACTTCTCTCCTGCTCTGTCTCTCCACTTCTTTCCTGCTCTCTCCCTCCACCTCTCTCCTGCCCTCTCCCTCTCCTTCTCTCCTGCCCTCTGCCTCTCCTTCTCTCCTGCCCTCTGCCTCTCCTTCTCTCCTGCCCTCTGCCTCTCCTTCTCTCCTGCCCTCTGCCTCTCCTTCTCCCCTGCCCTCTGCCTCTCTTTCTCTCCTGCTCCTTCCCTCCACTTCTCTCCTGCTCTCTCCCTCCACTTCTCTCCTGTCCTTTCTCTCTCCTTCTCTCTGCTCTCCTGCTGTTTCACTATCCTTCTCTCCTGCGTTCTCCTTCTCCTGCTCTCTTCCTCTTTTTCTCTCCTGCTCTCTTCCACGCCTTCTCTCCTGCCTCCCACTCCTTCTCTCCTGCCTCCCACTCCTTCTCTTTTGCTCTCTTCCTCTCCTTCTCTCCTGCTTTCTCCCTCCCCTGCTCTCTTCATTTCCTTCTTTCTCCTTCTTCTCTCCTGCTGTCTCCCCCCCCATTCTCTCCTGCTCTCTCTCTCTCTCTCTCTCTCTCTCTCTCTCTCTCTCTCTCTCTCTCCTTCTCCTTCTCTCCTGCTCCTTCCCTCTCCTCTCATTCTCTCCTACTTCCTCCCTCTCCTCTCCTTCTCTCCTATTCTGTCCCTCTCCCTCTCTCCTGCTCTCTCCCGCTCCTTCTCTCCTGCTGTTTCCGTCTCTTTTTTTCCTGCTGTCTTCCTTCTCCTTCTCTCTCCCTCTCCTTCTCTCCTGCTCTCTCCCTTTCCTTCCCCTTCTCTCCTTCTCTGTCCCTCTCCCTCTCTCCCTATCCTCTACTGCTCTCTCCCTCTCCTTCTCTCCTGTTCTTTGCCTTTCCTTCTCTCTCCTTCTCCTTCTCTCCTGCTCTCTCCCTCTCGCTGTCCCTCTCCCCACTAAAATTTCCGCCATAAAAGTCTGGTGCATCATGAAGGAATGTTTGCATATGTGACTGGGTATTCACATATGTGGTGGTATAAGGTGTCAGGGCCTTTATGTTGTACCTCCGCATACCAGTGATCAAATACCAAATTGATGATTGTGAGGTGCCAACCATTCTCCAGCCATTTAACCCCTTCATCACGAGGACATCATTTCTACTTTATTCTACAGTAGCTACCCCTGGATTATTTTATTCAGTTTGGGGAGGTTTTTCGGGCTGCAGGCGTCAGATGTAGCCTTTGGTAATCCTTTCAGTGCTACAGTAAAAACAATAAATAAAATAGACTGGTTGTAGCCTGGTTAAGATGAAAAAAAAAGGTCGCCGGGTTCAAGAGGCTAAATGCCAGGGTCTTTATAAGGGTTCCTCGGCACAGCAACAATGAAATACAAAATTGGTGATTGTGAATAGCCAACCGGCAATCATTTTCCCCCCTGAGGACGAGAGGTCTTTCCAAATTTTCGTTATCTTGTAGCTAAGAATTACTTGCATATTTTATCCTTTTTTTTTTTTTTTCTAACGTCAGAGGATTCTGCCCATAATGAAATCCGAAACTGTTGATTGTGAACTGCCAACGTGCAGACTTCCAACCCATTCTGTACGAGGGGTCTTTAGCTGCGAAGTACCCCATGCTTTGATTTTAGTACTGCGAATGTCAGACGATTTTAAGATATTTTAGGGAGAGTCAGGGTACCAGTACTAAAAAAATTATCACGATTAACCAACTCCTCATTACCGTGGACATTTTTCTTCTTTTTTTTTCCGAGGTATTCCAGATGATTTTACTCAGCTGGGGAGAGACTTTTCCGAGTTGGACGGGTTTGATGTAGCCTTAAGTAACCCCTTCACTACTAGGGGGCTCTTCAAAACACAATACTATCGCCAGAAGGTAACATTAATATTAAACACGTTACTGTGTTGAAAGAGTTAACCCTCTGGATGCGAATTACCTACTTTGTATTTCACTCTGGCTGACATCTGATGATTTTATTGTCCTCCATTATACATGCAGAATACCAGTGTTGTTAAATATTATCACGATTAACTTTCTGGTCGAGAATAAAGTTTCGTTTTTTGTTCCAGTTCACAACGGGCGATCATATTCATATCATAGAATTCACTGCAGCCACAATTTCATGTTGACGAAAAATGTCTGGAAAGATCAAGAATTTAATTATTAGAAACTACATTGTACAGCAAGGGTAAGAAGAGATTGTTCAACCACTTCGGTATCATGACGTCTTTCATTTCTTAACTGATGCTAAAGACAGGCGATTTTATTCAACGTTGGGTTAAGCATCTAGTTTTGGAGTGATTATAAACAATCTCTATTAACCTCCCGAGTACTTTGATTTTTTTTTTTTTTTTTGCTCTGATCATACACTCCTGTTCAACTTGGGCGAGGCGTATGGGAGTGACGGGGTTAGTACTGTGCTTGCCCTTTATTCTTAAGATCAAGGACAAAAAATTATTTTTCATCACCATCACCACCACTAAACCCCACCACCCCACCTTACCCCCACCATCCCACCATACCCTCACCACCCCACCTTACCCCACCACCCAATCTTACCCTCACCACCCCACCTTACCCTCACCATCCCAATTTATCCTCACCACCCTTCCCCTTCACTCCCTTCCAAACACTATCCCGCACCTTACCCCCTCCCCTCCCCCGGACGACCACCGCCGTCTTCACAAACCTCCCCTATCCCTCCCCAATCACTTCTACCTCCTGCTTCTTACCGCATCACATTGCCTCCCCTTCCTCGCCCTGTCACTTCTGTCTTCCTGCTTTCCCTCTTTGTATTTAGCTGATGGAATGGTTTTGTTAGTTATAACCATCTCAATACCAAACAGCCACTAAAGAACCAACAGGTCTGTTCCTGTTTGCTTTCCTTTGCACTCCTTTGTGTTCCTCCTCCTTCTGCCCCCATTACTTCTGCCTTTCCCTCCTCCTCATCATCGAACCCTCTCCCACTACCTCACCATCCACAACTCACAGCAGCCTCTACCTCTCACACTCCATCACTATGCCTCCACCCCCTCCCTCCCTCCAACAAGTACCACTCCATCACCTCTTTCTTCCCTCCCTCTTGTACCAATACCACCCTTCCCCCCCCATCACCCCACCATCACTGCCTCAACACACCCTTTCCCCTCTCCCCCCAACAACTACCACCCGACTATCTCTGTCTTCGCCCCTACCCCCTCCCCTCACCTAACCTCCAGCATCTTACTACCCTCTTCCACAGTATCCACCCCCACCACCCTTCCTTCCCCTCTGACCCCTCCAGTCACCTGCCTAGCCTCCTGTGATCATCTCCTCTCCCCTGACCCCCCCCCTCCCCCACTTGTCACACGTACGCCACTGAATCACCACCACTTCACCTGTCATTCACTCAACACCTCCTTGACCCCGCTTCACAAACGCCACCTGTGCCTCATTTGTCCAAGCGTTAATTAATATTCCACCTGTGACACAGCCATCCACCTGAGCGTTCTTCATCCACCTGTGCCTTAGCCATCTACCAGGGGGGTTATCTATCCACAGGTGCTTTAGCCATCCACCTGGGCTTTTTTAATCCACCTGTGCTTCAACCATCCACTCGTACCACTCAGTCGCCAGCCATTGTGTTTCTCCAGTTAAATAAACCGTCCTAAGCAGTCAGCATAAAACTCTTTGGGCGTCTACATCCTTAAAGTGTAAATTATCCACGTCTGTCATATCCCATCCACCTGTGCCTGAACCATCCACCTCTCATCCACCCCCTTGACCCCATCGCACAGACGCCACGTATACTAATCATCCACATAAAACCATCCACCCGTTCCTTATGCATCCATCTCTGCATCATCCATCAGCCACTATTTTATTCATCCACTTCGGACTTCATTATCCACCAGGTCCATAATCATCCACATAGGAATAAAAATCATATTCCACCTGTCACTCATCCACCCCTTGCACCACCCCTCACAGAGGCACGTATCTATCCACCTGGGCCTTAACCATCCACCTGTGTCTTAGCTATCCACGTGTGTCTTAACCATCCACCTGTGTCTTAACCATCCACCTGGGCCTTAACCATCCACCTGTCATAACCATCCACCTGGACCTTAACCATCCACCTGGGCCTTAACCATCCACCTGGGCCTTAACCATCCACCTGTGTCGTAACCATCCACCTGGGCCTTAACAATCCACCTGGAACATAATAATCCTCTTGAGACCTTTGCAGTCTAAATTACCAGTGTCTTAATTGTTCAGTTAAGCCATAAACTGTCGCCCGGTCAGTTACACACCTGCCTGACCCCATCTCCACGGGTACATCCACCATCCACTTAACTATCCACCTATCCATCCACCAAGTTCTTAATTCATCCACTACGAGGCGCCTTTCCTAAGTTGAGTAAGATCCTCTGTCTCAGTCAACCACCGGGAACTTAACCTTCCTCATATTAGTCACTCCACCCCCCTACTCCCGTGACCCTCTTTCACACTGACTTCCCCGACGTTAACCCATCCACCTGGGACTTTGCCGTCCATCTGTGTAATTTCCCTCCACCTGTCCCTTAACCATCCACCTGGGGCTTTGCTATCCACCTGTGTTTTGATTGTCCACCTGTTCTTTAATTACTTAGCCATCCACTTATGAATCATCCACCCCTTTGATTCCACCTCAGACTCCTTGTGTATTATCCATTCACCTGGGCCTTAGCTATTTACCTGTGTATTAACAATCCACCTGGGCCTTAGCTATTTACCTGTGTATTAACTATCCACCTGGGTCTTAGCTATTTACCTGTGTATTAACTATCCACCTGGGCCTTAGCTATTTACCTCTGTATTAACTATCCACCTGGTGCTTAACTGTCATCCTGGACCTTAATTATCCAGTTGTTCTTCATCCACCCACCTGTTCCTCACCCAGCCACCTATGCTTTCGCTTACTCATGTGTAATTCACTCATTCGCCAGTTCTTCATTCAGCCACTTGTTTTCATGCACTCACCCGTGCCAACTCATCCACCTGTGCACGACTGAATAAACTTTGCCTCACCCACCCGCCTTTCATCCACCCAGCTGCCTACCCCTAACACCTACACCCACTGAATCACCTACCTGTGTCATAACCAGCCACCTATTTCATTCTGCCACCTACACGTTGACGTACCCACTGTATCATCCACCCACCTACCCCTCTCGTAACCCAACCTGCCCGAAAATCATGCTACAAAATGCTCCAAATCAAGTATTATTCTCACAACACGACCCTCTTCCTCCTCCTCCTCGTTACGCATAGTTCTCAATCTGCCACACTCCCCACTCGCATACCCTCCTCCCACTTTTCCCAGTGATGCTGTGGAATCAAGTTAAAAATAAAAGTGAAAGTGCCGATGAAGCTGACCTCACGGGGGTCCGAATACCTGTGTAGTCAGTCACTACATAAGAACATAAGAAGAGAGGATTACTGCAGTAGGCCAGGTGGTCCATGCTAGCCAGTTCCTACAAGGGTAACCAGACTACTAGAATAAGACAAGAATAGTGAAGAAGAAGGCCCTTTATATCGCTTCAAACCTGTTATATGATTTT
This sequence comes from Coenobita brevimanus, assembly GCF_032717465.1. NCBI lineage: Eukaryota > Metazoa > Arthropoda > Malacostraca > Decapoda > Coenobitidae > Coenobita > Coenobita brevimanus. The sequence goes on from NC_136977.1 coordinate 21,879,091, forward strand.
ACTCTGATTCCATGGTGCTAGAGAGGGTCGCCTTCACGTGGTGGTACCAATACAGCTAGGTGGCTCCACTGCCCTGTTACACAAATGTCCCTCGGTTCTCTCCCTATCCCCCCAAAAGGAAGATGGTGGACTGCGGGACGACATTTTGAGCCTACAGTCCATTTGGTTCACATTTCAGATGAACCTAGGACTGCAATTGTCGTACTCTGGTCACTTAACCTTGCCCTAAGATTGCCATCCCTTCATCTTGAATGATGAGTTTTAACATCACATTAACACTAGAATGTGATGCTAGTCAAAAAAAAAAAAAAAAATACAGAAACGATGTAGAGCCACAGTAATTTTTTCCTACCACTGAGCTACGTGTAATAAACTGCAGCAGGATGAAAATTTGGGCCAAGTTATTGTGAATGAACTATACTACTCTAATCCTTTGCTAAATGGTAACTTATGTATCTCATTCCAACAGACGTCCATATATATATATTTTTGTGCCAGCTCAGAGAAATTAAACAGTCAAAACAGATATTAAAAAATAGTAGTCGAAATAGAATTAAAAAAATAGTACAGGAATTTAAAGTTCTCGTCCTTTGTCATTCTTGTAAGGCCAGTCTGTACAGACGTCTCTCCTGGCGTCCTTGATTTAGCTAGCAGTACCCACCTGTTGGGAGAGTTGTCAGAGAGTTTAGTGACCTGTGATAGTGTGTTGTAGTGACCTGTGATAGTGTTGTGCTAGTGTGTTGTAGTGAGCTGTGATAGTGTTGTGCTAGTGATCTGTGATAGTTTGTGCTAGTGTGTTGTATTGACCCGTGATAGTGCTGTGCTACCTTAGTGTGAATTTGTGCATGCTGGCTTCCTGTATGGAGAGTTGTGTCCCCGATGCAAGTTTTGAGAAGAACTGCCTTGAGTTAAAGGAAGAACTTCTCAAACTGAAGAGGGAGATACAGGTTCTCAGGCAGCAGAAGTCAGAAATAAGGGAATTGTTGGAGGAAATGTTGGAAGAGAGAGAAAAAAAGGCTGAAGGTTGGACACTTGTCTACAAGGGTGCAGCAAAGTTCACCCTCAAAAAACAAATGGAGATAAAGACCACAAAGGCATTCGACGCATTACAAGACCAGTGTGAAGGGAAGGCAGAGAGGGAAGTAGGGGAGATGGACGGTGAGAGAACTTCCCGTACAGGTAAGTATACTGAGATCAAGAATGGTAAGAAAAATGTTGCCATTGGTGGAGACTCCCAGGTAAGATATGTAAACAGAGCAATGTATACTCCACTCACTAAACATGTGTGTCTTCCGGGGGCCAGGGTGGGTAATTTGATAGAAAAAATTTAAAATATCGTGAAGGATTGTGGAGACAAACCTACTGTGTGCCTCAGTGTAGGAGGCGATGATGTTGGTAGGTGTTAAAATGAGGTACTACGGCAGAAGTGCAAGGTGATGTTGGAGAAGGGTAGGGAGAGGGGCGGGACCCCTGTAGTACTTGGTGTATTGCCTAGGAGGGGAGTTGGGAGGGAATATTATTGCAAAGATAATGCAATAGCTTTCATTGACAGCTGGGACCGGTTTTATGGACGGAGTTCCATGTATAGTTGGGATGGGACTCATCTCAGTAGGCAGGGAGTTATTGCTGTAGCTGGAATGATAGATAGGGAGTTAGTTTTTTTTTTTTTTTTTTTTCGAAGTTTAGAATTAGTTGTACAGAAAGTTGCAGCAACTACACTCACAAATCAAGCAACTACACTCAGAAATCATTATCATCAGGTTTGGATAGATGCATCAAGACATGCAAAACTAAGAACAACAGCTTAACCATCAGTGTAGAAACATCCACTCAGGCACCCCAGAATGAGCGGACGATGATAGAGGACAGAACAAATGATGATGAAGGGGCGACAAGTGACAGTACAAAAAAAATTGTTGTATTACAAAAGTAAAGAATTTCCCAGTTATTAAATTTTTTTTTTTTTTTTTAAACTAAGTCCCAAGATAGAGGTATAACTACTCATAATAATCTGAAAGTGTACCTCACAAACAGCAGGAGTTTACGAAATTAAATGGATGAACTGATGACTTTAACTTGTTCAGAGAAAATAGACATAGCCATTATTGGTGAAATTGGATGAATACGGACACTCGAGCATTTTTAACAGAATATCAGATAAAGGGCTATAATATTTTTGTCACACCATCTGTGAAGAAAGGGGGACGGGGTGGCTATTTATGTAAAGGATTCCTTAAACTGTTACAATAAAGCAGACATTAAAATAAATAGGGACCCTGAAAGTGTCTGGGTTGAAATTAGTAACAAGAAGGAGAAATTAGTCTTAGGAGCAATTTACAGATCTCCAAAATTAAGTAGAGCAGATAGTAAATACCTTTGGGAGGTAATTAGGAAAGCGTCACAGTCCAGCTTAGTAAGAACTGTAGGGGATCTTAATCTGCCAAGGATGGATTGGAGAAATCAGACAGGGGTTGCAGAGTCAGAGGAATTTCTAGAGGTAGTAAAGGATAATTTCCTTTATTAGTATCTCAGGGAGCCTACCAGAGGTAATAACTTGGTTTTAGCTAATAAAGAAGATGTCGTTAGTGATATAGAGGTTGGTGGACGACTTGGTAATAGCAATCATGAAGAAATTAAATTAATTTATTTGGATGTCTGTTCCACTGAAAATACCTCCACTGTTCCTAATTTTCGTCTAGGAGATTTTGATGATTAAGAGCTTATATTAGAACGGTATTCCATAGGAAGAATAGCTATTTTAGGGAGTGCCAGGTCAGTGGGGAACCCCAGGTCATAGGTGAGGGGCAGGAAACATGTAGAAATGTGCACCAGGTCTCTGGGGAAGGTCTGGTCTCAGGTGGGAGTGTAGTTCACGTGACGGGGATTAACTCAGGTCCAGTACCAAGCAGACGTTCGGCCAGTGAGAAATATAACGAGTCTGTAAATATAATACACGGGGCCAAGATAAAAGTATCTCTTCAAAACCGTTTAGATCAAATAATTCAGAACCAAGATGGCTAAACAACAGATTAAAATCTCTCACGGGCCAAAGGAAAGGAATATATAGAAAAATAAAACGTGGAGAGGAACACTTACGTAACCGATACACGATTTGAAATAGAGAAGTAAAGAGAAAGATACGAAAAGCAAAGAGATGTTATGAAATTAAGGTTACCAGTGAATTGAAAGAAAACCCCAATGGTTTTTATCAAATGTACAGTACGAAAAATAAAGACAGGATAGAACCACTCAGAACAGAATCAGGTAACATTACCAGTGAAGATAAAGAAATGTGCTCCATTCTAAATAACTTTTTCATACCAGTATTCACCAAGGAAAATTTAGACCTGTTCCCTCTAGCAGCAAATATTTACGATGATAATATGGAAAATATTCTTAGTAAAATAACCATTAGGAAGGAAGATGTATTGAAAGAAATTAATAAGTTAAACCCTCAAAAATAGCCAGGTTCGGATGATATAGGCTATATGCAAAAATTAAAAAGAAAAAAAAAAAACAAAGAAGAATTATGTCAGCCACTTTTAACATCATCTA
>NC_136977.1:21887645-21890145 GCF_032717465.1 Coenobita brevimanus
AAAGAAGATGTGTGGATGAAAAGGTTGCAGAGACTGAAATCTTAATAAACAAAAATGATGGACAGAGTCAAAGAATAGCATATGAATCGATTAGAGAACTGAGTGGTAATGCAGGTAAACGCAAAGAAATACCAGTTAGAGACAGGGAAGGAAATTTATTGACCAAAGATGGAGATATTAAAAATAGATGGAAAGAGCATTTTGAGACAGTTCTTAATAGACCAATACCACCAGAAGAGGATATACCGTCTGCTCAGGAAGATTTAAATATAGAAACAGGAGAGTTGAGGCTTGCAGAAGTGGAGAAAGCAGTAAAACAGTTAAAGAATAACAAGGCACCAGGGGAGGATGGTTTATTTCCGGAAATGTTTAAAGTGGAGGGGGATAGATTAATAATGATCTTGACCAAGCTATTCAATAAGATATGGGTGACGGGGTTACTACCATCAGTTTGGAAGAATGGTGTAATTGTTAAAATTCCGAAGAAGGGAGACCTGAGTGAATGTGGTAATTGGAGGGAATCTCTTTGTCACCGATAGCTTTGAAAGTTTTCAGTAGAGTGTTGTTAAATAGGTTGGAGCCAGTGGTTGAGGGTATTCTGAGGGATGAACAGGCTGGTTTTAGAAAGGGACGTGGTTGCAATGATCATATCTTTATAGTTAGGCATTTGATGCAGCAAGTTAATGAAATGAGAGTACCGTTAAGTCTTTGTTTTGTTGATTTTGAAAAGGCTTTTGATAGTGTTTCGAGAGAGACTATGGGGAAGATCATGAGACATTATGGAATACCAGAGGAGTTTGTGAGGGTCATTATGAACATGCATGGGGACACATTTTGTAAAGTGATGGTTGATGGTTGTCTGAGTGATTCGTTTGAAGTCAAGTCCGGAGTAATTCAAGGTGGTGTTCTATCGCCTTTATTATTTATATTGGTCATTGATTACATTATGAAACGTGTTGGAACAGAAACCGGTGCAGGTATACTTTGGGGAGAGAACAGGAAACTTTTGGATTTAGATTATGCAGATGATATAGTTTTGATTTGTGATGGGCCAGAAGAGATGCAGAGAGTGTTGGACTGTTTGGTGAGTGAAGGTCGCAAGGTGGGTTTGGTTATTAATTGTGGAAAAACTGAAATAATCAATATGAACATGGAAAATGCGCAGGAATGTGTTATTGGAGGTATGGTTGTAAAGCAAGTTGATAGGTTTAAATATTTAGGTACTTATTTAGCCAAGGATGGTTCTTTGAACTTTGAATTCGAGGAAAGGTTAAAGAAGGCTAATCAGGCAATGGGAATGCTTAAAAATATTTGGAATAATAACAATTTTTCTGTTCATACAAAAATCAAACTTTATAAGGTAATGGTTAGGAGTATCTTAATTTATGGACACGAGTCTTGGTACAGCACAGTGACTATGGAAAATAAATTCTTGGTGTTTGAAAATAAAGCACTTAGAAGAATATTAGGAGTTAAGTGGTGGGAAAGGATACCAAATAGTAGAATTAGAGAAATAACGGGAGTGCAGCCGATCGATGAATATGTTAGATTCTCACGATGGAAGTGGCTAGGACATGTGTATAGGAGACAGGGAATAGTACGAGGTACACCAGGGTGGGTGGCACTTGGTAGGAGAGGTAGAGGAAGGCCAAAAGAGACGTGGGTGAGGACAATGAGACGGGAAGCTGGAGATGAGTGTTGGGGAGATCTTGAGGAGTTAGCACAAGATAGGATGTGGTGGTGTGAGTTCATCGAGGCCCTATGCATCCCCGAGGGTGCCACAGGAAATGATTGATTGATTGATTGATTATTATTGCTTCCACTACTCCTTACCTTGCATACTAGGTATTTGTTATAAGGTAATAGAATAGGGTATAGGGATAAGCGAGAAACTCTTCTATTTTGAGTGTATATCTATCTATCTATCTATCTATCTATATATCTATATTTATATCTATATCCATATCTATGTGTATGTATATATATATATATATATATATATATATATATATATATATATATATATATATATATACAGAGAGAGAGAGAGAGAGAGATGTGTGTGTGGTTGGTTTTAATAAATTATGTACGTTTCTTTAACTATGCATCATATTTATGCCTTACTCTGTGTGTGTGTGTGTGTGTGTGTGAATGTATTTATGTATGTGTGTGTCTGTGTATTTTTTTCTCCCACCGTACTTCACCAGCATGGGAGAGATATCGTGGCTGTCACTCTCCCTCCCACTGACGTGTGTGTGTGTGTGTGTGTGTGTGTGTGTGTGTGTGTGTGTGTGTGTGTGTGTGTGTGTCTGTGAGTGTGTGTCTGTGTCTGTGTGTGTGTACGAGTATAAATACCTGTCTGTCTGTCTGTCTGTCTCTCTCTCTCTATCTATCTTTCTATCTATCTATCTCTATCTCTATCTCTCTCTCTCTCTTTCTCTCTCTCTCTCTCCCTCAAATCTACATCCTTTACCAATCACCTTCCCCTCCCTCAATTTCC
>NC_136977.1:21895145-21915145 GCF_032717465.1 Coenobita brevimanus
ACCATAGAGGTAGGATGTCACCGACCATCGGCCACCGCTGCAGCCCCGCTCCATGATCCTTACCCTGTGTCTCTGGCTTTCTCTTTCTCTCTCGGTTTCTATATAAACTGCTGTATTTCCGAAACTAATTATGAAATTATTATGACTTTTGTTCCACACCACCTTTGAGGTAAAAATCAAGGAGAGTTTTCTGTATAAAGGTTTCCCCCCCCTTGTCTGAGGGCAGGTCAGTTCTGGCGAGTGTATAATTATAGGTCAGGCGGAGGTATCGGCAAGGCCGCACTCCCCCGCTCTTATGCCACATTTAGGAGGGGGGGGAAACCTTTATACAGAAAACTCTCCTTGATTTTTACCTCAAAGGTGGTGTGGAACAAAAGTCATAATAATTTCATAATTATTTTCGGAAATACAGCAGTTTATATAGAAACCGAGAGAGAAAGAGAAAGCCAGAGACACGGTAAGGATCATGGAGCGGGGCTGCAGCGGTGGCCGATGGACGGTGACATGTAAATATGGCTACAGTGGGGGAATCCCAGGTCATCCCGGCTGCCCCACCACAGCGTTCATTTCTCGCTGCGGCTACTATAATACTACTACTACTACTACTACTACTACTACTACTAATAATAATAATAATAGTAATAATAATAATAATGATAATAATAATGTCACCATCAACCCTCCCAGGTCTATACAACTCTATTGATCTTTGCACCTAACGCCAGCTTCTTTATTCTCACGGCGCCGGAACTATTCTCATGGCGCCGGAACTATTCTCATGATGCCGGAACTATTCTCACGGGGCCGGAACTATTCTCACAAGACCCCAACTATTCTCAAGGGACCCCAACTATTCTTATGGGGCCGGAACTATTCTCACGGGACCGGAACTATTCTCACGGGACCGGAACTATTCTCACGGCGCGCGGAAACTGGATACAAAAAATGGGAAGGTGAAGAATGGAGGAAAGGAGTTGCAGATTGACTGAATATTTGATGTGGCAAATTACCGGTATGTAAAAGCTGGTTTCTTATATCATGTCTTGGTTTAGAGAATGCTATGTTTACTACACACACACACACACACACACACACACACACACACACACTTTTAGATAGACAGAGGAGAGAGAGAGAGAGAGAGAGGGTGAGAGAGAGAGAGAAGACAGTCGTAAGTGATTCTAAGAACTACCTGGAAGATGAAAAGGAATACGTTGAGCCAATTAGAGGGCTGGAATGGACCCGCTAATGGCCCCCCTCCACCCCCACCCCCCCACCTCCACCTCCCACCCTCACCCCCACCCCCAACTCACCTTATTAACAAGATGGAGGACTTTTTATTACTCTGTTTTTTGGCCCACCTGTTTCACCTGAACAGAGGTTGTATAGATGGAATGAAGTTACCTTTGCCTGGTCACCTGTTAATTAGTATATGCATCAAAGGTAGTAGTAGTAGAAGTAGTAGTAATAGTAGTAGTAGTTCATCTGAAACATGAACCCGGTGGACTGCTGGCTGAAGCTTCCCCTCTCTCTCTCTCTCTCTCTCTCTCTCTCTCTCTCTCACACACACACACACATACACACACACACACACACACACACACACACACACACACACACACACACGCATTTGTCTCTCAGCCATACACTTAATTATTTCCACCTCAATTTTTTTCACCCCCACCCCCCACCCCCTCCTGCTCACCTTCCCCACCTTAACAAATCACCAATCAACCTGGCCACCAACCCCTGCCTGGTTAATCAGTTTACACCTAATCACCTTCGGCCAACCATAGTGCTCCCATCCTCGCTCATGCATACCAACCAGACACACTTTCCCTTCCTTATTAATATTCCATCGAGGGTCACTCTTCCTTCACCCTACCTTGACCTAATTTAGTTTAATCTGACCTCTAACCTTACCCAACCTAACCTTTCCTAACCTAACCCATCCTAACCTAACCAACCCTAACCTAACCCATCGTAACCCAACCCATCCTAACCCGTCCTAACCTAACCAAATTTTGGCAAACTAGTTTATGCTAACCCAGTTCATTTCAACCTAACCTAGTAATTTTTTAAAGCAGATAAATGGGTTACATATAAAAATCAATCAATAAATAAATTAATAAGATAAAAATAAAAATTCGGGAAAAGTTCAATATTTTTAAAATCAAATTCACTTCAAACTTACGTACCAAAAATTTAAAAAAAATATGAAAAAATCAAGAACACTTCAAAATCTTTCAAGACAAATCCATCTTATTTTAATCTAAATCAAAGAAAAAAATGGCAGAAATAACAGAAAGGAAAAAAGGGCAACAATCTCCAAATTAAAACACACATCAGGTCTCACCTTTAGCATCATGGTACAGGTAAAAAACTTCTTCCCGTCACACACACACGGCAAACACCTACATCTCACCTGGGAAGAAAAAGGCAATTGTTATTTAAGACGATCACTGTGAGAGGCGTGAGATATGGCTTGTCACGCTCCAAGGAAGGTGTGTGTGTGTGTGTGTGTGTGTGTGTGTGTGTGTGTGTGTGTGTGTGTGTGTGTGTGTGTGTGTGTGTGTGTGTGTGTGTGTGTGTGTGTGTGTGTGTGCTCATCGTCTCTCGCATGTAGTAATCTCACAGAAGTGGTGTTGGAACAAGCTTAAGGAGAGAGTCTGTTTACCTGGCCAAGATTAAGACGATAAAGACACCTTAAGACGAGGAGAAGGCGCTGATTGACAGGTGAAACGAATAAAGCCGAGAAATCAATATAAGCAAATAAACAAACAAACAAGGGCACATTCTACCTAGTACAGAAATCTTACGAAAATCTTAGTAACAAAATCTCCTCGTAAGATTTAGGCAAGATGGATAGTAAGGAGAATGTATGTATTGGGAATATATATATATATATATATATATATATATATATATATATATATATATATATATAAAGATGGGAAGATATATTGTTTCTTGTCAATCTTCTTATAATAAAAAAAATAAGGACAAAGATGCTGGTATAATCTTAGGTATACGGCAAGATATAACGAAATGATGGTACTTTTTTGTACTGTTGAGAGAGAGAGAGAGAGAGAGAGAGAGAGAGAGAGAGAGAGAGAGAGAGAGAGAGAGAGAAAGGAATGGAGAAGGATGAAAGGAGAGGGAGACGAAGGACGAATGGGGAGGGGATGGGGAAAGGGAAGAGGAGGGGAGGGAAGGGAAGGGGAGAGGTTAGGGGTGAAAGCAAGGCCTGTCACCTCACCCCAGTTACTGACGGTGACTCAGGCATTATATACACATACAGATATATACATACATTCATACATACATACTGTACGTAGGCATATATATATATATATATATATATATATATATATATATATGCACATCGGATAAAAATAATTATATAAATAGACACATTCTCTCTCTCTCTCTCTCTCTCTCTCTCTCTCTCTCTCTCTCTCTCTCTTTCAACAAACACATTCAGACATCAACACAGCTGTATTTACACACACACACACACACACACACACACACACACACACACACACACACAAGAATTCCAACACACATAAGCTTCCACACAGGTTCACACATGGGTACAAATACATACACACACATACATGGCAGGGTACAAACACGTATATACACATGAGAACCGCACATAAAAATTCCTTCCCATTGTGTGTGTATGTCCGGTACGCCCCATAACCGTAAACGTACACACACACACACACATAATCACACATAATAATGCAACACTCGACGTGCCTGACTGCATAATGTGTGTTTTGTTTACTGAGAGAGAGAGAGAGAGAGAGAGAGAGAGAGAGAGAGAGGGCAGTACAGTAAAAGATTATGGAAGTGAAGAGGAACATAATTTCACTCAAGCTTTATTTAAACCAGTCACTGGATATTTTATTTATTATTGTCAACACCAAGCTGAGTTAAATTTCATTTTCAATGAATCACCCGTTACTCTTATACTTACTGTTTATCTAAAATTAACAGAACTGATGGAGCTGGAGCGGGGTAACAAGAGCTCATTTTATTGTTACTCATGAACTACTTGAGGAATATCTTTTAGTTTCCCCTAATTTAGAGAAATGCTCGTTTTCTCTATGTATATTCATTTGCACGTATTAGTTGCGTTAGTAGCGAGTGTAATGAAGATAAAACGAAATTATAATGTGAATGTTAAATATTACCATACCAAATAAAATTGCAAACTAATCTTGAAAGAAATCTGATGGGCGTCTTGAAGATTCTGGTGTTCTCTTTTAGCATCACTGTCCCCTACACTACCTCTATGTGCTTGTGTTCCTGTTTCATCATCATCATCATCATCATCACCAACACCATCATCATCATCATCATCGTCACCACCATCGTCATCATCACCACCATCGTCATCATCATCATCATCATCTCTACCTCCTACTCTTCCAAACTTTTCTTCTTCTAACACTGTCTTTTCTTTGTCTTCCTCCAATCCACCCTACCTCCCCCCTACCTACAGGTCCCCCAATAAGTGTCGTCTGCCTGTGTGCCTGTCTACTCCTACTGTCCCCCCACTCACTCCCCCTGCTTAATGGTCTCTGTTTCTACCCCTCTCACTACCACCTCCCTCTCCAAACATGCATAAACTCAAGGGACGGAGACGAGAGTTAAAACGTGTTGAAGGGAGTAATGGACAATGTTTTTAGGTCTTTCACTACTACAACTCTCTCCTAAGGGACGTAAAATCGACAGACGGTAGATATAATTACTCGTAAATATATCACGGCAATGAAGAGGTTAATTAGGATTGTAATTAACCTCTCCACTCTTCTACGTTGACTAAAATCACATAACACTACGGGCGATTAAATATATAATCTATCTATTATCTATCTATCTACGGTATCTATCTATCTATCTATCTGTTGCTAGACGCCTTAATTCCGTAAGGCGTGGCCACGAACAAATCGCCTCCTCGTAGCCTTGTCCTCTACCATTTCGCTGCCCTTCCTCCAACTCACACCCACCCCCTCATATTATCTCTTCCCTCCATCCCTCCATCTCATTCTTGGTCTCCCACTCCTCCTCCACCTCACTCACATATATTCTTCAAGTAAGTCTCTCCCCATCCTCTCACACAGCCAAACCATCTCAACGTATTTCTCTCAGCACTCTCAAACACATCAACACTCCAACGCTCCTGCACTTCCTCATTTCTCTGTCTCTCCATCCAACTCCACATGTTCCTCTCAGAAACAACTCATTTGCACAGCTCTCACTCGTGCCTTGTGTCCTATTGTATAAGAAACCCCTTGAGGTCTTAAAATGTATCTTGGTTCTATATTATCATTTCCCCAGAGTTAAAAAAAAAAAAAAAATCCGACAGCAGCAAAAACCAATTTTAAAGGACGCACTGGCAACTACAAGGTTTAAATGTCTGTCCGTCCCTTTAACTACCTGCTTGCCCACCTGTCTGCTGCCCCCGCTTGCCTTTTAACTCCCTGTCTGCTTATCTGCTCTTCTGTCTACCTGATTACCTTCCCAGCTCTGTAATACACCTGGACTGGATAATTAATTCGGTTACCGGGCCGCTACAAGACGTCTGGCTCACTTCCTGGATCACACACTTAACCCCTTCAGACCGATGATGCCTTTCGTTTAGCTTGTTCCTGTTGTTCTAGACGATTTTGTTCAGGTGTACGGAGGATTTCCGAAATGAGGGGGTTAAATATGGAAGTGGTTTATCCGTCCACAACATGCATACATACATACATACATACAGTTCATCAGTCCACATAAATACATACATACATACAGTAAATCGGTTCACATGCATACATACATACATATATACATACATATAAATACTGTATATATACATCCATCCATCCATACATACATACCCGGTACATATATACATCCATCCATTCATTCATCCATCCATACATACATATAATGTGTACGTACTTCAGAGATGTTGGAGAGAGACACCTTCACGTGGTGGCATCACTGGACGGTTCTTCTGGCCTGATATACAAATGGTCCACAAATCTCTCCCTGTCCCGCAAAAGGAGGAAGGTGGACAGAAGAGGATGGACAATTTCAACCTGCAGTCCACTGGGTTTAAATTTCAGATGAACCAGGCCAACAACAACAAAAACAAAAAACAAAGCAAAAACAAAGCCAAAGCAAAAACAAAAACAAAAAATAAACTATATATATATATATATATATATATATATATATATATATATATATATATATATATATATATATATATATATATATATATATAAACGAAGCAAAAAAATCAACAAATACAACAAAAAAGCCCACAACAAACAAAGCATTTCCTGTATCCTGTATTTTCACCTATCGCTTGCCAGGCTGTCCACATCCACTTCCTCCTCTTCCTTTAATTAAATTCCTACCCGTTCCCCCACCTGTTTACCTGAGCCAGAGGACGTAGGATGAACAAGAACAAACCAAACAACACGAAATGATACAAAAGATAACACGAGATACTAAAGATAACACGATATCGTACTGGCCATTTAACTCTTCTTCCTTGGGCATTTAACTCTTCTTCCTTGGGCATTTAACTCTTCTTCCTTGGGCATTTAATTCTTCTTCCTTGGACATTTAATTCTTTCTTGGGCATTTCATTCTTCTTCCTTGGGCATTTCATTCATTCTTGGGCATTTAATTCTGCTTTCTGGGCATTTAGTTCTTCTTTCTGGGCATTTAACTCTTCTTTCTTGGGTATTTAATTCTTCTTTCTTGTATTTTACCTCTTCTTATCTCCAGACACTCCTTATCAGCTTGGGAGAGAGGCTTTGGGTAGGTAATTTGCCTTCATTAACATCCTAATTACCACATTTATCCTTAACTGAGTAAGAAATTAACTGGAAAATGCGTTAAATGATTGGATAGGCTAATTGAGAGATTGTGGAAAACATCTAGTGATGACAATATGTTGACATGATAATCTATCTTTGTTGACCTTTAAGGAATCTCTCTCTCTCTCTCTCTCTCTCTCTCTCTCTCTCTCTCTCTGACCCTTAATGACCCCTTTATCTCTGTACTTCATGTTTAACACTTGATTAATTCACTCACTAACATATTACAAGATGCCCGAGAGAGAGAGAGAGAGAGAGAGAGAGAGAGAGGCTATTAGTAGAAATTTACGCCGGAGATTTAAATGCTCAAAAAGAAATAATCCAAACCTCTCTCTCTCTCTCTCTTTGATATTTATAACTACTCTTAGGCTTAATTCGTATATAATAATGCTCATCCATACTATCATCTCCACACACAACTACCAGGCATTTCCCAGCTACACTATACACACCCTATTCATCTCACCTACCTAACTTATTTCCTCATATCACTCATCTTACTCATTACCCTCCCCACACCCATCTGAACACGTCACATCCACCCACCCACCCACCTGTCTCATATCACCTCCTCTCACTCACACACCTGTCACTCACTCAAAACACTCATCAATCCACCTCACTCTGATCTCACTCAGCTCACCAAACTCATCTCATCCCTTCACTCAACTCACTCAGCTCACCAAACTTATCTCATCCCTTCACTCAACTCACTCAGCTCACCAAACTTATCTCATCCCTTCACTCAACTCACTCAGCTCACCAAACTTATCTCATCCTTTCACTCATCTCACTCAGTAATCACCCACTGACCCTCCTCCCTCCGGTTCCATCAGGTAGTGGCAGGTTAATTGATTGTTAGAGGCTATTACTCACCTTGATTTGACGGCAGAAGGGGGAGGATGATTGAGGGAAGGTGGGGAGAGGGGAGAGAGTAGACTAGGTGGGGAGAGAAGAGGGGGGTTGGGGGAATGGAAGGAGGGAGGGAGGGAGGAGATAAAGGGAGGAATGAGGGAGTGGAAGTGGAAATGAGAGAAGAGGCTGAGAAGTGGGAAGGAAGTGGAAAAAGAAGGGGGGGGAAGAGATTGGGGAAGGAGAGACGGGGGAGGTGGAGGAGTGGGGAGGGGAATGGAGGGGAGGAAAGAGTGGGAGAGAAAGAGAAGGGGGCGATGAGAAGAGAAAAAGAAGGGATAAGAGGAAGAAGAATAGGTAGGGAGCATGAAAAGAGAAAGAGGGGTGAAAGGAAGAAACAGGAAGGGGGGGGAGAGGAAGGGGAGGGGAAGAGGGAAGGGAAACTGGTGAAGGGGAAAGGACGAAGGGAGGCAGAGATTAAAAACAGGGCTAAAGGGAACGGAAGAGCAGCAAAAGGGAAAGAAGGAAAGAACAAGAGTGTCAATTGGTAGTTAAGGGGCAGGCGACTAGGGACCATTTAATAGCTATAGCCTCCAATAACCTTCCCATTAACCCCTTCAACATCATGACGTCTTATCTGGCTTCCTTCTTGCTTTCTCCAGACGGTTTTCTTCGTTGTTGTTGTTGTTGTTGTTGGGATATTCGCCCCACAATATAACGTGGGGACACGGGGAAACAAGAGAGCCCGTCAGAGGTGCGCATGAGTAGCGCAAACTTAAATTATCGAAGGGGAGGGTAGTCCCTGACCGTGTGGAGTAGAATGTTGAGAGGAGCACGGGCGACAATGCCAGCAGCATCCATAAAGTCATCCCCAGACCTTGCCAGGGCTGAGTCAGGTTGCGGCCTGAGCGTGGTAGTGGCAGGGCAGTTAAGCAGATAATGATGGAGTGGCTCCTCAGATCTGGCTAGACAATTGGTGCACGGGTTTGGCTCTGCGCCAACAATCTGTCTATAGCATGGAAACCCCAGACGCAAGCGCCGGAGCCTCACTAGAAGATAATTAGGTATACTTGGGGGGGGGGGGTGATAGCAGAGAATAGGAAGTGCCAGTGGCATACCAGGTAGCAGAGCGAGAGCCCTCCGTTACCCAAAGCCGATGGTCCTCTAGAGATTGCGCGCCGATGGTAGCAGTTAGAGTGCGGATGAGGTGCGAGGGGCGCAGTGGGAATGTTATGTCAGGGAGAGAGCAAGCTGATCGTGCTGCGTCATCCGCAAGCTCATTGCCGCGGATACCAACATGTCCAGGGAGCCAGTGAAGGATGATATTTGCGCCCCTGCGGACAAGAAGGGATGAAAATGTGTGGATAACTGTCAGAAGAAAGATGTTGTCTAGAGGTGAAAAAGAGTGGAGTCTCTGAGGGGAGAAAAGAGAATCGGTGTGAATGATGACTCGATGGTGATGATGGTGATGGGCATGGCGCAAAGCACCCAAGATAGCAGCAAGCTCTGCTTGGAAAGCGGAGACACCCTGGGAGAGTCGCCAAGATTCTACCAGTTACCCAGAAACAAAGGCCGCCCCAGCAGCGCCATCAGATGAAACTGAGCCATCAGTGAAATAGATGGCCGAGTCCGGTAAAGCCAGAGTCGCTATTCGGCTTAGACCCTCCTGACGGAGGAGTGCCGGAAAGTTGGAGCGAGGTTTAGCCTCTGAGGGACCAAGAATGTGAAAAAGTGGGGGATCCCATGGTGGTGGTTCTGCATATCCCGGAAAGGGAGAGTCTGGATCGTGACAGAGGCTAGCAGCAACTCCCAATCCATGAACGATAGCAGCTGTACTGCGGGCCCAGTCACGCTGAGGGGCCTGTGCAGGTGGTCGGCACATAAGCCGTTTTAAGAGGGCCGAGACAGGCAGGTGGGGCCGGCACTGCACCAGCTGCAGAGTGATGAGCACCACTCGTAGCGCAATACGATGTGTCAGAGATGGCAAACCACCCTCCATTCGCAGATTAATGACCCGGGTCCAACGTGGAGCGCCCAGCATGACACGGAGTGCATCGTTCTGTATGACCTCCAGAGATCGAGATACTGGTGGAGTGAGTCCAGTCAGACAGATGGCGCTGTAGTCCACCAGAGATCGGATGACGTGAATATAAAAGGTCAGGAGGACAGAATACGATGCCCCCAGGTTTTCTTCATCTTAATATCTCCATTATTAAGACTTTTTTGTGTGTGACTATCTCCCTGTTATCTGCTGTCTTCCCTCCCTCTTTATCTATCTCTCGTCTCTCTCTGTCTCCCTATCTGTCTCCCTATCACTGCTGTCTATTCTCCCCTACTGTGTGGTTATCTAAACGTCGACTGTCTGTCCTGTCGTTAAGTTTATGCTCTGAGTATGTGTGTAAACTGAACAGCTGATTCTGCTTTGTTGTCTGTTCGTGGTCGGTCTCTCTCTCTCTCTCTCTCTCTCTCTCTCTCCATACACACACACACACACACACACACCACACCACAATCATTATATTAAAAAAAAAAAAAAAAAAAAAAAAGGTTAGATAATATTCCCGTCTACTTTCTTTTGTGTTTTTGTCCGAAACTCAATACAACCGTACGAAATAAAGCCAAATAAAGGATCCTTGGAGTGAAGGGGCAGAGCACTTTCCCTCCTTCTCAGTAAAGTCGGCTCCCTATAAGGCTTAAACCAGAAAGCCGGCTCCCAAAGCCGGCTGCTGGAGACGGCTTTGGTGACTGTATGTATGTATGTCCTGCTTTATGTATGTATGGATGTTAGTTACTGTATGAATGTATATGTACAGTATGTATGGATAGATGGGTGGGTGTACCCGTATGTGTGTGTATGTATGTATATATGTACCCATATATGTATGTATGCACGTACCGGTATATATGTATGTGTGTATGTATGTATGTATGTACGGTAGGCCATGGTTCCACGTGGTCCTCTTCATCATCATCATCATCACCATCCTCCTCCTCCTCCTCCTCCTCATCATCATCATCATCATCATCATCATCAGGTGATCGCAGGTACAGTCATAAGAAAAGCTATCGTAACCCCAAGGAATGTTCGATGCAAAACGAACGATCGCTGGGCCCTGTGGGCGGGTCCTTGCTGTTCGCCCCTCCCCTATCTGGTGTTGCCATATCACAATTCCATTACAAGAGTTGGAAAAATGAGCAGGAATGAGTCATATGGCGGGGAAATTTACAGGACTTGTTTGCATTACCTTGAGCGCCCCGCTGGGGATTAATAATGAAACTCGCCACGTTTATTATTTTCCCGCTGTTCAACACCTATTATCAATAGAATACAATCTATTGGCATCGACTATTTTTTTTTTTTTTATGACAGTCTAGCAGGGGTGCAAGACTTCATTTGTTTGCTTTAGATGAGTGGTTAAATGCTTCAGATGGATGCTTCAGAGTTAATATGGATGGGGTGTGGTATATTCATGTTATACATTATGGAGACGTCACACAGTGCACGAGGGGCTATAATCGCTTTGCATTTACTATATGCAGAAAGCAATACATATTATTATTAGATTGAAAATTATTAACTTGGCCTGTATCGGCTGAATTACTATCATACGTCTGGCATGGGTGCACATACCCATTGCCCGTCTGCATGTGTGTTGCCGACTCTACACCATTCTATTTTTATCTAATGAATTGGGTGGCCAATAATAAAATGTATTGTCTCTATGCACAGGGCCCAAACGATCTAATTAGTTTTTTATTACCTCTAGCACGAATTCTAATATCTGTATCTCGCATAACCGACATTAACGGGTTTGCGATACAAACTTTCCTGTCCGTTATTCCACAACACTTCGTCGTTGTGTCATAGTGCGTAGCTCTGAAGGGTAACGATAGTTTTTCTTATGACTACACATTCCATGACTCTCTCTCTCTCTCTCTCTCAGGCAGCATAAGGAAAACATCTGACATACTGAACTAATATTACTGATAAATAAAACAAGATAGACAGATAGATAGATAGATAGATAGACAGATAAATAGAGACAGGGGGATGGGTAGGTGGTGGCCATGTGGTAAGAGAGGTGGTCTGTTGTCCGAAGCACCCTGAGTTCGATTCCCAGCGAGGAGAGGGGAAACTATGATAAATTTCGCCACACCAGGAATACTGCTATACCACATGATCCACCGCCAATACCACCACACCAGCCCAGTATAAGGAAGCTCTTGTATGTATTCAGTATGGACGGTGGGTATTGGTGCCGAAAGTGTAACATGTGAAGGTGTATGGTATGTAGGAGAAATGCTGCATCTTAGGGAACGGGCTTTTGAACCTATGTACAGAGCTGGACGCATAAAAGAGGATATATGGATAAACAGATGGACAGATTGACATACAGAGAGAGAGAGAGAAAGAGAGAGCGAGCGAGCGAGCGAGAGAGAGAGAGAGAGAGAGAGAGAGAGGACGTTTGCGAGCCTTTTCATGCATTCGTATCTTCATGGAAATCACACCCTTCACCCCGATGATAACAAGTCACGAAACCGCTCGACAGATAGACAGATAGATAGACAGACAGACAGACAGACAGATAGAAAGATAGATAAGTAGACAGACAGACAGACAGTCAGAACATATTCCTAGATAGATAAATTCTGATATGCAAAGAAGATAAACTGATAGATAGATAGACAGACAGACAGACAGACAGACAGATAGATAGATAGACTGAGTGATTGATGGGTGGATGGATACAGATAGATGGATACACATATAGATACACAGACAGGGTTGCAGCTACACGCCGATCCACTCTCTCTCTCTCTCTCTCTACTTAATATGTAAGACCAGGACCACCTAATCTAAAGGACCGTAAATATGAGTGGTCTGTGTTTCTATGTAACTGCAGCCCTATAACTCTCTCTCTCTCTCTCTCTCTCTAACTTTCTCCCCACACCTTCGCCAAAATAGTTGTCTCACCTTTCTCCGGAACTACACCTTACACACCCCTCCCCCCTCCCCCACCTCACCTCACCACACACACACACACACACACACACACACACACACACACACACACACACACACAATCCTGGCCAACTCCCTAATACTCCCACTCTCACACCTTCCCCACACTCGTCTGACTGCCTGACACCTCCCTTCTCACCTGTAGGACTGTAATTAATCCTGTTACCTGGCTGAGAGAGTGAGTGAGCAGGTGAGGTGACGTGTGGGGGTCTGTACAGGTGAGAGAGAGAGAGAGAGAGAGAGAGAGAGAGAGAGAGAGAGAGAGAGAGAGAGACAGAGACAGACAGACAGACAGACAGACAGAAACAGAGAGTAGGGGGAAAGGTCATGGAGAAAGGGAATGAATAGGAGCGCAACAAGACAGACAGACAGTCAGTCTGGAGGCTTTTCCTCAAATTCTAAAAATTCATTAAAATGTATAGACTTTTTATAGAAATAAATCTATAAATAATGCAATTTCTATATGCAGAGAGAGAGAGAGAGAGAGAGAGGGGTGAGATTGGTGTGCTGGGAGGGAGAGTTGTCATTAAGCGCCTTGTTTCTAATCCGATTAAGTTGCCCAGTACAAAGTATGGCACACTGTGGGACGGGGACTCTCCAAGAGGGACAACGCCCAAACGCTCTTCATAAAATAGACGAACCATAAGTCTGACACCTCCCTGCTCACCTGTGGGACTGTAATTAATCCTGTTACCTGGCTGAGAGAGTGAGTGAGCAGGTGAGGTGACGTGTGGGGTTCTATACAGGTGAGAGAGAGAGAGAGAGAGAGAGAGAGAGAGAGAGAGAGAGAGAGAGAGAGAGAGAGAGAGTGTAGGAAAATATTTGGTATAGACAGTAATATGGATAGATCATTAGGCAGACAGGTAGGTAGGTATTCTAGTTGGTAAGTATGTAGGTAGGTAAGTAGGTAGATAGGTAAGTAGGTAGGTAGGTAGGTAGGTAGGTAGGTAGGTAGTGCAGACAGGTGTGGAAGGAGGGATGAAAGAGGGATTGGAGAAGGAGGTAAAGAGGGAAGAGAGGGAGGGAGGAAGCGAGGGGAAACACTGAGGGTATAAGAGAAGGATGACGTGAAAAAAAAAACGAGTAAAAAAAAAAAAGAAAAAAAAAGGAAAAATCTACTAGCCCTTTTTCCTCTATCTTGGCCTAAAATTGCCATCCCTTCATCTTGAATGCTGAGTTGTGGCAATAGATTAACACTGGAATATGATGCTAGTCACGAAGAAGTGCTAGAGAAAGAATGTAGAAGCACAGTACTGTCTTTTTCAGCCACTGAGCTACGTGAAATAAGCTGCAAAAGAACGAAAATCTGGACCAAGTTAAAGTGAATGAAGTATAGTCTCTTGAGGGCTTCAGAGCTGACTATGGTATCTTTTCTATGAGTCTAGAAAAAGGGCACGTACCTAGCACCTCTTCTTTAGCGATTTATTTTTTGGACATGGGTGGTTAATGTCCTTTTGTACGTTATTTATGCAGAATATGGGGACACAGGAAGGATTCAGGTAACACAGAACTGGACAGTAAGGTGTAATGAGCTAAATAAATCGCTTAGGGAAAGGTGTTAGGGAGGACATGGAAGAAAAGGGCTCTCCCCACCCACAAATCCCCCAGACGAAACCGGGAAGAGAAATATTTTAGAAGGAACACCATGGAATATAGAAAAAATTATAATGCAAACTTCACAGGAAAGGGTGAATGAAACATCAGGTGAGTGGATGGAAGGAGAAGAGAGAAGAGGACAGGAGAGAAGAGAAAGAAGAGAGAAAAAGAGGATACAGAATGAGAGAAAAGGAAGAGAGAACAAAAAGAGGGAGGAGGAAGAGAGAAAGAGAAAACAGAAGGAGAAAAGAAGGGAGAGAAAATGAGGACAGGAGAGAAAAGGAAGAAAACGGAGCTGTGAAGAAGAGAAGCTACAGAACGCAGACGAAGAGGAGGAAAAAGAGAAAGAGAGAAGAAGACAATAGTAAGACACAGGAAGAAGACAATCTAAGACACAGAGGATGAAGACAATCGTAAGACACAGGAAGAAGACAATCGTAAGATACGGGAAGAAATCGTAAGACACAGAGGATGAAGACAATCGTAAGACACAGGAAGAAGACAATCGTAAGACACGGGAAGAAATCGTAAGACACAGAGGATGAAGACAATCGTAAGACACAGGAAGAAGACAATCGTAAGACACGAGAAGAAATCGTAAGACACAGGGGAAGAAAACAATCGTAAGACAGGAAGAACACAGCCGTAAGACACAGAGGAAGAATATATAGAAACGAAGAAAGACAAGAAGAGCGAAAGGAAAGAAATGAATGAAGAAAAAAGGAATGAAAGAAAAGAGGACATAACAGACAGACGAAGAAACGGAACAAAGACAAAAACAAAACAAAGATAAAAGAAAACAAAAACAAAACAAAGACGAAACAAAACAAAGACGAAACAAACAGAAAAACAGACAAAACAAAACAAACACAAAACACAGCAGACAAAACAAAAACACAAAACACAGCAGACAAAACAAAACAAACACAAAACACAGCAGACAAAACAAAAACACAAAACACAGCAGACAAAACAAAACAAACACAAAACACAGCAGACAAAACAAAACAAAGACAAAACAAAGGCGAAACAAAACTAAGGAAAAAGTCAAAACAAAACAAAGAAAAAAACGAAAATATGAAAGACAAAAACAAATCAGAAAAAAACAAAACAGAACAAGACAAACTAAATGAACCAAAGCAAAACAAAGAAAAAAGGCAAAACAAAACAACGACAAAACAAAGGCGAAACAAAACTAAGAAAAAAGGCAAATAAAAACAGACAAAAACAAGACAAAACAAAATATAAAAACAAAACAAAACAAGAAAAAACAAACCAAACAAAAGAAAAAAGACAAAACAAAAGACAAAACAACAAAGACAAAGCAACAGACAAAACAAGATGAGAACATAACAAAGAAAACAATTACGACGAAAAAAAAAACGAAAAGAGAAACGGAAAAAAAAACAAGGGAGAGAAAAGGCAAAACAAGAAAAAATTTAATCCAAGAAAACAGAACATTATAAGCCAAGAAATAAAAGCCAGAGAACAAGAAAAACACTGGCTGATAAGAAGGGAGAAAGAGAAATTGAGGGAGAGATAGGGAGGGCGATAAGGAGGTCGGAAAAAAGGCGATATGGAAATAGGGCGAAGAAATGTGGACAGTGGAAAATTGGGCTGAAAAATTTTAAAAGCTTGGAATGAAAGGAAATTGTGTGAATATAAATGCTAGTGACAGAGATAGCTAGGTAGGTGGATAGATACATAGACAGATAGATACATACAGATGGATGGATGGATGGATGGATGGATGGATTGATAGATAGACAGGGAGGGAGGGAGGGAGACAGATGGATACAGACAGACTGAGATGGGTACAGACAGGCAAAGACAGACAGACAGATAGAGAAATAAACAGAAAGACAGGCAGACAAACAGGTAAACTGACAGAGAGGTACGGAGACAGACAAGCAGGTAGGTATGTAGATAAACAGACGGCTGGGTAGAGAGAGAGAGAGAGAGAGAGAGAGAGAGAGAGAGAGAGAGAGAGAGAGAGAGAGCACACAAAAACCACTCCCACACAATGCTGACTCCAAAATTCGATCTCATTTTCTTACAATTTACTCCACTTTTTTACCTCTCCCCTTTTTTCCTGCCGGCCGCCAATCGATACGGGCTTGTATCATGGTCTGCCACGATTTTCCTTAATGCTTGTGCAAACCCCGGGATCGGTTGTCTGGCTAGGGGGAGGGACGCTTTACGACGGGTAAGGAACGGCTCTTGTAGTACGTGTATCAGGAGGGTTAGAGTTTGATAAACTTAGAACACTGGAACTCAATGTCGATCTAAAATCCCTTCTTGGATCACTGCTCATGCTTCGTTGAAATTACTCCCAAATCGATCCGCTTTAGTCAGAAGTACACAGATACACAGACCACACAAACCTAGCTGTCTCAAAAACGTGCCCAGCATTAAGAGGCACTTACAATATTATAAAAAAAAAAAAAGGGGGAGGGGGAATCCAAAACAGTCTTGCAATGAGCTGTACAGGAAAATCGGGAGAACACTTTACAGGGTGATAAAAAAAAATAGAAAACAACACCTAACAGGGTGGGAAAAAATTACAACACCTATCATGGGAAAAGTTAAATAACCTGACACTAGCAGCAAACAGGTGACATGATTAAACCGCATACCTGTGTGTGTGTGTGTGTGTGTGTGTGTGTGTGTGAGAGAGAGAGAGAGAGAGAGAGAGAGAGAGTCTTTATGACAAAGTGATTATAATGTTGTGAACTAAGGCTCTAGGGAATAAACAAAACTATTAGCAACAAAATTTGGAATGTAAGGAAACGTAATGGTGTGCCAATCTTCAGGTAAAAAAATAAATAAATAAATAAAAACATGGAACTTTACCTATCGCTGCTCTTCATTGGGGCAATATCTACCCAGGTCATTACGATAACTTATGGGACGGTGAACGATAGCTTTTGAAACCCACTGAGTCGATATACGGGAACCAGCAAATGTTTCAGAATAATGCGGCAAGAGCTCACAATTGTTCGTCAGAGAGAGAAAGAGAGAGAGAGAGAGAGAGAGAGAGAGAGAGAGAGAGAGAGAGAGAGAGAGAGAGAGAGAGAAAATCTTCCTAACCTCACCTGCACAGTATTCGATATATATGGAAAGCTATGCATACCTGTAGAGGCAAAAAAATACACGAATTTCTATGGAACTTACCTGTATGTCACCTGTAGTTCTAAATGCCAGCCTAATGAGCCTTACCTGTGCCAGAAGGACTCAGCACATTCCACACCATCCCTCCAAACCACGAAAGCTGTCTCATTTTCTTGTTGTTCCGGCCAGACGATTTTATTCATCTTAGAAGTGGCCTATCGTCATCTAAGGACTTAGAGCGTCTCAGGTAACCACTTGAAGACGATTAAAAAGGTACCTCGTTTTCTCTTCCTATCTCCAGACGATTTTCTTCAGGTAAGGAATGACTTGAGTGCATATCTAACTCTGAGCTGTATTATCGTCGATTGAAGAAACTCCCTAACACCTTTTCCAAAGCGATTTATTTTGCTTATTACACCTTACTGTCCTCATTTGTGCTACATAAATCCTTCCAATATCGCCATCAGCATAAATAACGTACAAAAGGATACTAACCGGCCATATCCAAAAATAAATCTTTAAGGAAGAGGTGTTAGGGAGCTTCCTTATCCGACGAGAATAAAAGCCTATTAACGGCCATATCCAAAAATAAACCACTAAGGAAGAGGTGTTAGGGAGCTTCCTTACCCGACAACAATACGAGTCTCCATCCTTATCCAAAAGTAAATCGCTAAGGAAGAAGTGTTAGGGAGCTTCCTTACCTGACGAAAATACAGGCCTATTAACCAGCCATATCAAAAAATAAACTGCTAAGGAAATGGTGTTAGGCAGCCTCCCCCCTTTTCCTGCGTGATCTCTTGGCCTTCCTTCCAGCCTCATCCATCTCACCTGTCTATCTATCTATCTATATCTACCTACCTACCTAGCTACCTACCCATCTGCCTACCTATCTACCTACCTACCTGCCTCCCTACCTATCTATATATCTGTCTGTCTGTCTGCCTACACATATATAAATATGTGCTGTCGAGGAGCCCCTGGGTAGCATGAGGCAGCTGCGGCGTCCACTTGAGAGCCAAACCTCCTGAAATTTCCCTACACCTCGCAGTGGGGAAGGGCCCTGGTTCGACCCTGGTGAGGCACTGTGTACTACAAGAGGGTGTCGTTTCCCTACATGGCGTATGTACTGTACTGCACCTGCTGGACAGACCCACAAAAGGAGCCTCTTACCTGTGGACCACGGTTATGCTCAACCAAAATGACCTGGGTTATGCAACAGTAGACAGACAGATAGACAGATAAAAAACAAATAGATATATAGACAGATAGAAAGATAGATACTGCCTGGTACCGCATCCTGCCCGTCCCTTACATAACCTCACCCTTTCTTAACACATTCCTATATCCTAATGTAGCTCATGTGTACCACCGGAATTAACACTACATGAAAGCCACTGAAAAGGTATGTCATTTCAACTCCCCCTGACTCACCTGCAGCCCTTCATTCCATCCTAAAATCCCTCCCATGTAGACGCCATCAGCACAATTAAAGCCGTCTACATTAAGGTTGCCGACTATGTAACAACTCCAACCTTATCCCACAACACCTGTACTCCTTCGTTCCACCTTAATTTATCTTACGTGAATGTACAAAGGTGAGACACGCTAAGGTTAGTTTTTTTGTTTTTTTTTTCAGCTTATAAGCCCACTCGAATGAATGTCAGTTGTTCTTTTAGTTGCTGCTGTTGTTGTTGCCAAACTCCGGTCTGTCTGGCAGAATAGACCCGTGGACCACAGGTAAGAAACTGCTTCTGTGGTGTCGTCCTACAGGTACAGTACAGTACACACACCACGAAGGGATCTGGAACCCCTTGTGGTAGACTGCACCTCACTAGGGTCAGACCACTATCCTTGACATGACCAGGTGCAGGGAAATACGACGAGGTTTGGCTCCCGGGTGGATACCGCAGCTGCTCTATGCAGTGCACCGAGTCACCACGTGTAGGCTGCTCGTTAGAATTAATTAATCTCAGTAATTTTATATGACGGTCTGGCAAGATTTACCTGCTGCCGAAAATATAAGAGAGGTCCTTGTGTCTCACCTGCATTCCTCCACTGTACTGGAGGCTGGTTTACCATACAAAGCTGTACAATCCATACTTTGTACATTAAAGTCACCAAAGACGTAACTACCTAAAACATAACCTTTTTTTAATTGTAGGTCTTCATTCCTCGCGAATTCACCTTACATGTACAGGCAAAGGTAAGGTGCTCAGGTGAGATGAAGTGTACAGGTAGGCTGGTCACTAGGAATATCAGGAATCGAACCCGCGACCTGTGGAATGGTGTAACTAGCCCCCTCTTGCCTGATCATATGTAAAAAGAGAGAGAGAGAGAGAGAGAGAGAGAGAGAGAGAGAGAGAGAGAGAATGATAGACAGATAGATAGACAGATAGACAGACAGACAGATAGATGGACAGAAGACATCGACACAGGCAGACAGACAGAGAGACAGACAGACTGATAGATGGACAGAAGACATCGACACAGACAGACAGACAGACAGACAGACAGACAGATAG
>NC_136977.1:21920145-21927645 GCF_032717465.1 Coenobita brevimanus
ATGGCTTTTTAGTTTTCTTCACTTTCGCTCTCTCATCATTTCATCATTTGTGACTCTCTCTCTCTCTCTCTCTCTCTCTCTCTCTCTCTCTCTTCTCAACTGCTTATAATCCACGAAAGAATTATCACTGGCATGTTAGAAAATGTTCCTGATAGAGAGAGAGAGAGAGGAGAGAAACTACAGCCTAATTAAAGCAAGAGAAACACACACTTAAGGAACCTCGCGTGATTACCTTGCCAAGTACACACGGCAAAATAAATAGCTAATTCTAATAATAATAATAATAATAATAATAATAATAATTATAATAACAATAATAATAATAAAAATAAATTAGTACTAAATAATAATAATAATAATAATAATAATAATAATAATAATTAATAATAACATTACTACTAAATAATAATAAAAATAATAATTCCGAACTCCCCGAAGAATTCGTGTATAAAAAATAAATGGAGAAAGAAGCGTATAAAAAATAAGAAATGAGTCTTGGTACGAAAGTTATAATTATTATTAGTCGCTTAAAAGCCGCCTTCGGGGTCCCCCGCTCGATGTCAAGTCATTTCCTATTTTTAATGGAAAGGAAACAGAAATTTGAATGACTGATGCCGTGAGCGAGACGGAGCGAGGAATTTTCCCTTACTTTTATCCTGCTGGGACACCCGTTGAAAGAGAGAGAGAGAGAGAGAGAGAGGAGAGTAGTTTTTGCTGTTATACTAAATTATATTATGGCATTATAGTATACAATTTTTGGAGTATAAGGAGGAAGGAAGGAGAGGCGAGAGAGTAATAATACAACAAACACGTCACTCTTCTCTCTTGTGTCATGCTGGTAACTTCAATGCCGGACCACGGATGAATCCATCCCCTACACTAAAAGCAAATACTAAATTTGAAGCAAAAGGCCAGAAATGAGTCCTAAGTCGGGAACCGGTAGCCCGATTGGACCGGAAACTGTTTTTTTCCTCAAGTTAGAGCATTTCAACAGTATGTTGCTCTCACAAAAACTGTGCTACGTTGCGCCGTTTTTATTGTATTACGGTAACAAACATGCAAGTATCGGACATTTACAGTATAATATAGATTATTATTATGACGAGGGTGGGATTTGGAAGATTCCGGTGTAGCTGTTTACTGATGATTCAGTATTGTTGAGTGAAGATGAATGGGAGTTGCAAGGTTTGGTGAATGAATCTGGGACAGTGTGTAGGAGGAGGAAGCTGAAAGTTAATGTAAACGAAAGTAAAGTTATGGTGTTTGAAAGGAATGAAGTCACAGAATGTACAGTGAAGTTGGATGGTGAGGATATGGAGAGTGTGAGTGAATTCAAGTACTTGGGTAGTGTGATGAGTAAGGATGGAACTTTTAGGGATGAAGTGCGTGAAAGGGTACGGCAGGGAAGGAAGGTTGTTGGTTCACTGAAAGCAGTATTGAGAAATAGGGAGGCGAGTATGGAAGTTAAGAAGTCACTGCATGATAGTATTGTGATCCCTACCCCGACGTATGGAAGCGAGGCGTGGACCTTGCAAGAGGGGAACAAGTCAAGAGTGAGAGCAGTGGAAATGAGTTACTTGAGAGGAGCATGTGGAGTGACATGGAGGGACAGGTTGACGAATGAAGAAGTGAAAGAACGTCGTGGGGTGGATGTGGATGTTGTTGAGAAGATTAAGAGAAATACACTGAGGTGGTTTGGACATGTGGAGAGAATGGAGAATGAAAGACTGACTAAGAGGGTGTATGTAGGTGAGGTGGAGGGAGGGAGAGGGAGGGGCAGACCGAGGATGAGGTGGAGGGATGGAGTTGAGAGGTATATGAGGGAGGGGGGGGTGAGTTGGGGGGAGGGTAGTCAAATGGTGGGTGACGGAGCGACTTGGAGGCGTTTTGTCTGCGGCGACCCTTTGCGGGATTAGGGCGTCGGGCTATAGATAGATAGATAGATAAATTATTATTATTATTATTATTATTATTATTATTATTGTTGTTGTTGTTGTTGTTCTTGTTATCATCATTATCATTATTACTATTATTATTATTTTCATTATTATTATTTAACTCTATAAAGAGACCCTTAAAATTGTTAGAAAACTGATGGACGCAATTTTCCAGCAGGAAAAAATTTCTCATCACTCTGAAACGAAAAACGAAACCGAACGAAACCAACGGGGCCAGGGGGAACTATCACACATCCCCCCCCCCCCGGCCCTCAAGCAGCGGGAAGGGGCGATAATCCCGGAAATCCGCTCGTAAATCCACAAAACGTATCGATCAAGCGCATCTTAAATACCGCCCCGGGTTGATTGGAGATGGGGAACTATTTTTTTACTCGGGTTCTTTTCTCCTTTTCTTTTTTTCTTTTTTTTTCTTTTTTTTTCTATTTTCATGAGGGACTATAT
This sequence comes from Coenobita brevimanus, assembly GCF_032717465.1. Lineage (NCBI taxonomy): Eukaryota > Metazoa > Arthropoda > Malacostraca > Decapoda > Coenobitidae > Coenobita > Coenobita brevimanus. Next base: position 21,922,545 of record NC_136977.1, read on the forward strand.
TCCTGTCTCCATTTTTTAAAGGTTCAGAGGAATGTAGGGGTGATTTTTGGTTCTCTCCCCCACCTCTCTCTCTCTCTCTCTCTCTCTCTCGGCGATCCTAAGTTGTGATATTTGTTGCTGATGTGTGCGTGGGAAGGGTATCGTGTGTGTGTGTGTGTGTGTGTGTGTAATAAGGCGATAAAGGCTCCCTCATAAATCAATGTACTGTAGAGTGTTGTGAAATGCATGATAATAGTGTTTGAAAATACGTGGGAGAGAGAGAGAGAGAGAGAGAGAGAGAGAGAGAGAGGAGGTCAAGGGTCAAACCAGGAATGCTTCAGTAATACCCACAATAATTACATTTTCTATACACTGCACTAACTTAAGTATTTTTTATCTCTTTTCATAAACGATTTTATTTCATTAAGAATCCACACGCACAACCAATTAACCCCTTCACCACGAGGCGTCTCTCAAAAGCTGAATAAAATCGTCTGGCAGGAATGAAAATGAGGACTTTACTTCCCTTTACTTTACCCACTGAAGTAATTCCGAACTGCCTGACCCATGATTGTGTGTGTGTGTGTGTGTGTGTGTGTGTGTGAGAGAGAGAGAGAGAGAGTGTTTCGGATAAGCGTGTGTGGAAACTTATGTAGGCAACTGTACATATTAAAACACAATACATATCACAGTTATTTTGCCTACCAATAATAAAGTTGTTAATAAGGACCACGTAAGCCACCATTTTTTCAAAGCTCATTAATATATTACCAAATATTCAAAGGTCGAAAGTATGTAATATATCGTTTGAAATTCACGTCTTTTTTTGTGTGTGTGCTAAAAATGATAACTTTTGCCCACATAAAGTTCATGATCATCGTCTGTGCGACTTCCGCCTTTATCTATCTACCTATCTATCTCTCTGTCTATCTATCTATATCTATCTATCAGTCACTCTATCCGTCTATTTTTCTTTCACATCCATCTATCTATCTTTCTATCAAACAAACAATCTATCTATACGTCTGTCAGTCTATCTCTCTATCTCTCTCTCTATCTATCTGCCTGTCTATCTGTCTATCGTATTTATTTCCCTTTCGCATCCAAATGAAAGTTATTGTTTTTCCCATCTAAATAAAGTTTCCCTGCCAGTGTTCTTTCAGTGAGTTCCAAGTGTTAAGAATGGAGAAGCAAGAAATGAAAGACAGTAAGAGAGAGAGAGAGAGAGAGAGAGTGCATTCGTTCCTGCCTAAACAGATTCGTGCCTGTATAATCGATTTCGTGCACTACGTATTCGGCAGTGAAAAACAAAGATAATCGTCCCCCCGCCAAAAAAAAAAAAAAAAAAAAAAAAAAAACGAAAGCGAGGAAAAAATTAATCAGCTTAATATCCCAAATGGTCGTAATAATAGAGTGACATCTTTGTTTTTAGTTCAATTTATTTTCTTCGTTCACTCTTACTTCTATACTCCGTTCACTCTAACTTGGCCGTGATTTCCGCTCTTTAGCAACTTATTTCCCGTACCTCAAGGGGATAATATAACCACACCACCTGCATCCCTTCCATAGCACTTCTTCGTGACTAGCGTGATATTCTATAGTGCTAATCTGCTACGGCTCGTATGCCTGCCAGTTAAGGAAGCTCCCTAACACCTCTTCTTTAGTGATTTATTTTTTGGATATGGCTGGTTAATATCCTTTTGTACGTTATTTATGCAGAGTATGGCGATATTGGAAGGATTTATGTAGAAAAGAAGACAGTAAGGTGTAGAAAACAAAATAAATCGCTTAGGAATAGATGTTAAGGAGAATTTATGTTGCACAGAAGACAGTAAGGCGTAGAAAACAAAATAAATCGCTTAGGAAAAGGTGTAAAGGGGGATTTATGTAGCAACGAAGAGAATATTAAAGTGCGGAATACAAAATAAATCGCTTGAGAAAGATATTAGGGAGGATTTATATAGCACAAAAGAGAACAGTAAGGTGGAGTAAACGAATAAATCCCTTGGGAAAAGGTTTTAGGGAGGATTTATGTAGCACAGAAGAGAACAGTGTGAAGTAAACAAAAAAAAATCTCTTAGGAAAAAGGGTTGGGGAGGATTTATGTAGCACATAAGAGAACAGTAACGTGGAGTAAACAAAATAAATCGCTTAAGAAAAGGTGTCAGGCAGGATATATGTGGCACAGAAGAGAACAGTAAGGTAAATAAAATAAATCGCTTAGGAGAAGGGGTTAGGGAGCATCCTCCAATGAATACAGTACCAACCTATAACAACACTCAAGACGGAAATTTTACACCAACTAAGAGTGAACGGAGTTATAGGCGATGATGCTGAGCGAAAATTATCCCCTAGAAGAGATGGAGGATTTCAAAGCGTATTCTAATCCCCCATCTTGAAAAATTCCCCCCTACGCTGAGGAAAATCGTCTGGAAAGAGAGAGAGAGAGAGAGAGAGAGAGAGAGAGAGAGAGAGAGAAATATTAGACTCGTACTGACGGGGTTATTCTCTAGTAAGGTGTCCTCTTTATTTTTGTCTTTATTTTTCCTTTATTTCCTCTACTGGCAGACGATTTTATTCAGCTTACGTGACCCCCCTACTCGTGGTGAAGGGGTTAGTGAAGGGAGTTATCTGTGTGTGTGTGTGTGTGTGTGTGTGTGTGTGTGAAAGAGAGAGAGAGAGAGAGAATTTCCAGTTATTCCTCTCTACAAAACTGAATTTAATCTTAATATTATCGGAGATTTTTTTTTTTTGCAGACTCCATTATCAAATTTTTTTTCAATAAGTACCGGTATCTACTATTATCTACACAGAATTTTGATTTTATTTATTTTTGGTCATTTTTATTTATTTTTTATTCTATACCAAATACCTAGTGGTAGGTGGTGGCGACCATCATCCACTCACTTGATGTAGTGCTGCCTACTTCCTCCTTAGCCTTTTCATTCTTTTTCTGTGTCTTTTCCTCCTCTCTTCCTATTTTTTCCATCTTTCCTGTCTCTTCTTATTGATTTTCTTTCCTTTACCGGTGGCTTGACATTGAAAGACAAGCCAAATGGTTTCCTGTAAGCCAGGAAACCATTTACAACGCTGGGTGGTAACCATATAACCAAACTATACGTGCTCCCTACGTGTCAACAAGTGGGTTGGTGGAGGGTTAGTGCCCCTCCCCGTAAAACAAATAACTCAAAGTCAAACGGCCACCCCTTACGGTATTATAGCGTCTGACAATAGATAGATAGACCAAATATATAAATACACGTAAAATGAAGGTTAACTCTCTCTCTCTCTCTCTCTCTCTCTCTCATATCCTTTGACTAATACAAGAAAGCCTTGGTTTAATCACGCTTGTTCTAATGCTGTCTGCAACAAGGAGAGGGCCTATAAAAGGTGCCGGAGCCAACCCACCCCTGAATCACATCTTTTATACGTTTCTGCCCGAAATCGTGGTAAGTCTGTTCTTGGCTCTGCTAAAAATAATTTCATCCGTACTAAATGCTCTCAACTCTCCAACTCGAATTCTTCCCGCTCCTTCTGGCACCTTGCCAAAAACCTTTCTAACAACTTTACCTCATCATCCTTCTCTCCTCTTTTCTACTCTGATGGCTCTGTAGCTATTTCTTCGACTGATAAAACAGATCTCTTCGCTCAGACTTTCTCCTTCAATTCCAAATTAGACGATTCCGGTGCTGTTCCTCCATCACTTCCCCCCTCTGACTTCCTCATGAGTGACATTAAAATTTCTTCAGGTGATGTATTTTCTGCCATCACAGGCCTCAATACTAATAAGGCAAATGAGCCTGATGGAGTCCCTCCTGTTGTTCTCAAGAACTGTGCTTCTGTGCTTACACCCTGCCTAGGCAAACTCTTTCACCTTTGTCTATCAACTTGTACCTTTCCTTCTTGCTGGAAGTTTGCTCTCATTCAGCCAGTCCCAAAGAAGGGTGACCGTTCCCAACCCTCTAACTATCGTCCAATTGCTTTAGCATCTTGTATCTCAAAAGTTTTCAAGTCAACTCTTAATAGAAAAATTTTAAAACATCTTTCCTATCACAACCTTCTTTCAGAAGCTCCACTGGAGATCTTCTCACCTACCTTTTAGACTACTGGTCATCCTCCTTTCGGGACATTGGCGAAAGCTTTGCCATTGCACTTGACATCTCAAAGGCTTCCGATCGAGTCTGGCATAAATCTTTAATTTCCAAACTGCCCTCTTACGGTTTCTATCCTTCTATGTGTGCCTTCATCTCTAGCTTCCTTTCTGGTCGTTCTATAGCCGCTGTTGTAGACGGCCATAGTTCTTCTCCTAGATCTATCAACAGTAGTGTTCCTCATGACTCTGTCCTATCACCAACTCCTTTCCTTTTATTCGTCAATGGCCTTCTAAGCTGCACGTCTAACCCTATCCAGTCATACGCTGATGACTCCACCTATCACCTTTCCACTCGGTTCCCGCAACGTCCATCTCGCAGTTACTTCAACAAACAAGGGATGAGGCTATGGCACACCTAATGTCTGACTTGGCTCTTATCTCTGACTTAGGTAAAAACAAACTGGTTGTTTTTAATGCATCAAACTCAGTTTTTACACCTTTCAACCCAACAAAATCTTCCACAGGTATACCCATTAATGTTTAATAATATTCAGCTTAATCCTGCATATTCCTTGAACATACTTGGGGTTTCATTTACTCGGGAATTATTTTGGAAAGATCATATTACATCTCTTGTAAAATCTGCTTCCAAGAGATTAGGTGTGCTAAGCCGACTCCGTTCCTTCTTTACCCCTGCACAATTGTTGACTCTAGACACGGGTTTTATCCTCCCCTGTGTGGAGTACAACTCTCATGTGTGGGAAGGCTCCCCTTATACAGCTCTTCTCAATAGGGTGGAGTCAAAGGCTTTTCGTCTCATTAACTCTCCTCATCTTACTGACTTCATTCAACCGCTGTCTCTTCGTCGCACTGCTGCATCTTTATCTCTCTTCTGTCGCTACTTCGATGGTCACTGCATTGCTCCACCTCTACGACGGGCGCGTAGCACCCGTCTAACAACACACTCTCATCCCTTTTCTGTCCAGCTCTCTAATGCAAGAGTTAACCGTTACTCTCAGTCCATCATTT
>NC_136977.1:21932645-21962645 GCF_032717465.1 Coenobita brevimanus
TCTCTACTTATTCTTACTTTGTACCTCTTACTCACTTGTTTTGACATTAACCATCCATCCATCCTTCCATCATTCTAATCCATCCTTCCGTCCATCCGTCTATCCTTCCATCCAACCATCCATCTACCCATCCTTCCACCCAAGCACCCAACCTTCTCCTTTCCTTTACTAATCAACCATCCATACATCCATCCAACTCATTCATCAGCCTGATAATTCTCCACTTCGCAATTCACCTCGCACGCACTTCACATCCCATCCAATCACATCAGCCAGGTAACTCATTAATTCACCTGCCGTGGGGCTCACCTGTGTAATCAGTTAAACACCTGAGTCGCTCAATCAGTTACCTGCATAGAACCTTTGTTGATTAGTACTCCTAGATTGTATTGGCGGGGGGCCTTTTGACTAATCTATCTTTCTATCTATCTATCTGGCTATCTATTTATCTGTCTGGCTATCTATCTGTCTGTCTGTCTCTATATCTATCTATCTATCTATCTATCAATCTATTTATACTCAACTGTCTACCTGACTAGGCTACACCTACTCACACTTACCCCTCTATTTAGCTATGTGCACAGACTTACCTAGTTATCTATCTATCTATCTATCTATCTATCTCATTCCCCACTTACTAAACCATCCTACCCATCTCTCCTTCCACGTCTATCTATCTACCCACCTTTACCTCCACCTACCTTTTTCTTCATCTACAAACCCATCTCCTCTACTTTCTCATCCCCACCTGTACACCTGTCAACTCATCTAATTAACCCCTATACCTGAGCACCTACCTTCTTTCTCACTATACCTCCTACCTACCTACCTACCTGCAAACATATTTACCTACCTACCAACCAACCCACGTTCTACTTACCCGCCTGCCTACCTCTCAGCCTACCTACCACTCAACCCACTAGCCCGTCTGCCTACCTGCCAACCTACTTACCTCTCCATTCTATCTACCTACACGTCTCTGCCCTCTATCTATCACCTACTTCCCCTTCCATCCTATATACCTATGCGTCTCTGCCTTTCGATCTATCAATCCATCCTTCTATCCGTCCACTTGACTGTCTGTCTACCTACCTATACCTACTTACCTACCTGTGTCTACCCACCTACCTAACCTATAGTACCTGCCTACCTACCTACGTACCTACTTACCTTTTCTGTCTACCTACCGACCTACCTACCTACCTTCACCTAAGCTAACACACATTCACTACCCCATCCTCAGAATCCCTCTTCTTTCTTCACCCTCACATTCACTCACTTTCATTCACTCTCATTCATCTGGTTCCTTCATTTTCAGCCTTCCTCTCCCCTTCCCTTATTATCACCTTCACTCATCACCATCGTCTTTATTCACCATCGTATTCACTCTGACTCACCTTCACTTTCATCTTCATTCTCATTTTCACTCATTGTAACCCATATCCATCACCATTCACTCACCCTCACTCACATTCACTCACTGTCACCACCACATACTCATCATACTCATCACTCACACTCACTCTCACCTATGCAAACCCACGTACACCCATTCAAACCCTCCTACACACCCTCACCCACCTACACCCACCAACACTCACCTACACCCACTCACCCACCTACACCCACTAACCTACCTACACCCACTAACCCACCTACACCCACTCGCCCACCTACACCCATTCGTCCACCTACACCCATTCACCCACCTACATCCATTCACCCACCTACACCCACTCACTCACGTACACCCACTCACCCACCTACACCCATTCACTCACCTACACGCATTCACCCACCTATACCCATTCACCCACCTACACACACTCACCCACCCACACACATTCACCCACCTACACACATTCACCCACCCACACACATTCACTCACCTACACCCATTCACCCACGAACACCCACTTACCCACCTACACCTTCCCACCCACCTACACCCACTCACCCACCTACACCAACTCACTCACCTACACCCACTCACCCACCTACACCAACTCACTTACCTACACCCATTCACCCACCTACAACCATTCACCCACCTACACCCTCACCCACCTACATCCACTCACCTACCTAAACTCACTCACCCACCTACACCCACTCACCCACCTACACCCTCACCCACCTACACCCATTCACCCATCTACACCCACTCACCCACCTACACCCACTCGCCCATCTACACCCACTCACCCACCTACACCACACTACACTGACTCACCCATCTACACCCATTCACCCACCTACACCCACTCACCCACACCCACTCACCCACCTACACACCCACTAACACCCTCACCCACCTACACCCATACACCCATTTACATCCGTTCACCCAATGACACCCACTCACCCACCTACACCCTCACCAATCTACACTCACTCGCCCACCTACACCCACTCATCTACCTACACCCACTCACCCACCTACACTCATTCACCCACCTACACCCATTCACCCTACACCCATTCACCCACCTACACCCATCCACCCACCCACATCCATTCACCCATCTACATCCACTCACCCACCTACACCCACTCACCCACCTACACCCATTCACCCACCTACATCCATCCACCCATCTACACCCACTCACCCACCTACACCCATTCACCCACCTACACCCATTCACCCATCTACACCCACTCACCCACCTACACCCACTCGCCCATCTACATCCACTTACCCACCTACACCCAACTACACCGACTCACCCATCTACACCCATTCACCCACCTACACCCATTCACCCACCTACACCCACTCACCCACACCCACTCACCCACACCCACTCACCCACCTACACACTCACCCACCTACACTCTCACCCACCTACACTCTCACTCACCTACACCCATTCACCCACCTACATCCATTCACCCATTTACACCAACTCACCCACCTACACCCTCACCAACCTACACCCATTCACCCACCTACACCCATTCACCCACCTACACCCATTCACCCATCTACATCCATTCACCCATCTACACCCACTCACCCACCTACACCCACTCACCCATCTACACCCACTCACCCATCTACACCCACTCACCCACCTACACCCATGCACCCACCTACATTCATTCATCCATCTACACCCACTCACCCACCTACACCCACTCACCCAACTACACCCACTTACACCCATTCATCCACCTTCACCCACTCACCCACCTACACCCACTCACCCACCTACACCAAACTACACCGACCTACACCCACTCACCCACCTACACCCATTCACCCATCTACATCCATTAACCCACCTACACCCACTCACCCACCTACACCCACTCACCCACCTACACTTACACCCCTTTAGTCTGCTATGCCTGCCCACCTCACCTCTCTCTTTCTTGCCGACTCACTGCCACCACTTATGTCTCTCTCTCTCTCTCTCTCTCTCTCTCTCTCTCTCTCTCTCTCTCTCTCTCTCAGGTTCACACACTGGACCATCTCACCTGTCTTACTTGCGTATTTCTACCTGGCAGCTATTTTTGTCTATTTTCACTTTTAGGTACACACACACACACACACACACACACACACACACACACACACACACACATACCCACCTACATCCATCCATCCACCGCCACCCACTTCCATTTGTCATCCATCCACCAATCCACTTCTTCCATCCATCAACACCAACCCATCCACATCCACCCTTCGACACCCACACCCACCCACCTACACCCACACTACCCAGTATATTCGTGTAGTATCCCACCTTACAACGCGTCTGTCGTAAAGTGCACAGGTTCCTTCATTCATCACACTACTCACTTTCTTACTCACCTCACGCACACCCTATCCATCCCACTCACCCACCCCCCTCTCCATCAATCCACCCACTCACCACCCCCTCCTTCCCACCTACCACCTATCCCAGCCACCCTCCCATCTGCTCACCTGACCTCAAGCACCCCACCTACCTACCTACCTACCTACCTACCTACTCACACACCCACCTACTTACCTACCTACCTACCCACTTACCAACCCACCTATCGTCTCCATCCCTTGCTCCGTCTAATCTGTCCCTATTATCACTCCCATCTGCCTACCTATCCTCTTCTCTGTCTCTTTCACCTATCCATCTTTCCTGTTATCTATTTCTTCATCTGTTCATCAAAATTCTCCTATTCTCCTTTACTTATTCCTCTTCTATCTTCCTCAGACAATTCTCCTCCTCCTTCTCCTCTTCCTCCTCACAATCTCCTATCCTTCTTTCTTTTCTTCATCATTACCTTCTTTAACCATCATCAGTATCATCAACATCATCATCATCATCATCACCATCACCTCTCTGTTAAATATCACTCACCCATCCACCTATCCCTTCTAACCATCCCCCACCCCCATCCCCCACCCCCTCCCACCCACCTTTCTTCTCACTATCAATTTCAACCACTTATTCATCCACCCATTCAGTTTTTCAATAGCCTTTCACTCAGCTTATCACTACCCGTGGTCTCTCTCTCTCTCTCTCTCTCTCTCTTTCCATCATACCCCGAGCTTCCCATGTTATATGGCTGTCATTATCATCACTTCTATCATTCTCTCTCTCTCTCTCTCTCTCTCTCTCTCTCTCTCTCCATCACACCCGGAGCTTCCTGTGTTATTTACCTGTCGTTACCGTCACTCCTATCATTCTCTCTCTCTCTCTCTCTCTCTCTCTGTCTTCATCACACCCGGAGCTTCCTATGTTATTTACCTGTCATTACCATCACTCCTATCATTTTCTCTCTCTCTCTCTCTCCCTCTCTCTCACACACACACACACACACTCACACACACGTCATCACCACCACCCCTCCTATCATCACCCCCCCTCTCATCACCTCCCCCATCCCCCCCACCCCATCCATCACTCCTATCCCCTCCATCCCTCCTATCCCCTCCATCCCTCATCCCTCTACATCACCAGCTACTGAATAGCTATCGCTATGAATTTCTATCTATCAATCCTTTCTCCACCTCCCAATTAGTCCACTATCCATCCATATAATATCCACATCTATTCATTAATCTATCCATCTATCCAGTTGTTTGGTATCTATCTATCTGTTCAGGTATTATCTATCTACTTTTGTTCTTTCCATTCACCATTCCACCTATCCACCACCTCTGTCTATCTGTCTATCTATCCATTTCTAACTGTCTATCTGTCCATCTCTCTATCTGTCTATCCACCTATCTATGTATCCATCCATCCGTCCTTCTATCTATCTATCTATCTATCTATCCATCCATCCATCCATCCATCTATCCATCTATCTACCAATCTATCAGTCTGCCAATCAATAACTATCTAAATATTTACATTTCCATAAATTTACCTACGCCTCTACCAATCTATATGTATCTATAAATTCATCTATCAGTCTATTTATCACTCCATCCATCCATCTATCCATTTATCTATCCACCTATCTATCCACCTCATCTTTTCCCACCTTCAACGTCCGTCTAATTTTTTCTTCCACCTGTCGATCCATCTTTACATCAGATATTTCAAGATTGCTGACTTGCCAACGCTATTTTCTTTCACCCCTCTCTCTCTCTCTCTCTCTCTCTCTCTCTCTCTCTCTCTCTCTCGTCTATTTTTCTTTATCCCGATTTTTCTTTTTCCTTCTTGTCCTCTTTATTCATTTACTTTCCTCTCTCTCTCTCTCTCTCTCTCTCTCTCTCTCTCTCTCTCTCGTCTATTTTTCTTTATCCTGATTTTTATTTTACCTTCTTTTCCTCCATCTCTCTCTCTCTCTCTCTCTCTCTCTCTCTCTCTCTCTCTCTCTCTCTCATTAACTTACAGACGAACATAATATAATATCTAGCAAGGCGTGTTACAAGGTCCATTTGAGAGAGAGAGAGAGAGAGAGAGAGAGAGAGAGAGACTGGCTTTTTTCTCTCTCACTTCTCTGGTAATGCTGCGAGGAAGTGGTTGGGTGATGAGATACCGATAAGATACGGATGATGACGATGCCGCTGGGTTGTTATCTTAGGAGAGGGGGAGGGGGAGGGGGTGGGGGAGGGGTGGGCGAGGAGTTGAAGGGGAAGGGGGAAGGGGAGAGAGAAGGGATCAGAAGTATCATCATCTGTGTAATGTAAAGAGGATTGCGTTTCGACACTAAACATACTCTTATTGGCACTGTATGCACAAATTATCTATCTAGTACTGTATACACAAATTATCTATCTATCTATCTATCTATCTATCTGTCTGTCTGTCTGTGTCTACAATATCTATCTATCTATCTATCTGTTTAACTGGCAAATTTATAATACAGAGTTAGTAACAGAAAACACATTTATAGACGAATTAAGAAATAGGGTTAAGATAATAAGAAATAAGGAGATTTTTTTGCATGTATGTTTCCGTAATTTTCTGCCGTGTGTGTGTGTGTGTGTGTGTGTGTGTGTGTGTGTGTGTGTGTGTGTGTGTGTGTGTGTGTGTGTGTGTGTGTTGTACTGAAGGGGTTGATGGAGTGGGTGGGGTCTGAGAGAGAGAGAGAGAGTTAAAAAATAATTCTCTCTCTCTCTCTCTCTCCTCTCTCTTTCCTTCACCCTGTCCTACTTTCTCTACTGCCACTCCCTTCATCGTTCTTTCCCTCACTCCTCCTCCTCCTCCTCCACCACTTCATCTTCCCTTCCCCCTTTTCCCAATTTCTCCCCTTTCCTACCCCCTCTCCCTTTTCTGCCTCCATCCCTCCTTATCTTTCTTCTCAGCCTTATTTTTTCTTTCCTACTTCCTCTCCCTTTACTCATTCAGTCACTCATTCATTCATTCATTCATTCATTTCCTTTCTTCCTTCCTTCTTTTTTCTCTCTCCTTCTTCTCTATTCTCTTTTCCATTCTTCTTACCTCCCTTCCTCTCTTCCTTCCTCCCTTCTTTCATTATCACATCTCTCCCATCCTCCCTTCTCCTTCACTTCTATTTATCCATCCATCCTAAAGTCCTTCCTTTCTTCCATCCATCCATCCATCCATCCATCCATCCTTCCTTCCTTCATTCATTCATTCATTCTTTCCTTCCTCCCACGTTCCTTCCTACCCTCCTTTCTTCCTTCCTCTCCCGTCATTCCTTCCTCTCTCATTGCCTCCACTCCCTCGTCATCTCTCTCCTCCCCGCATCCCCCGTCCCTCCCCTCTCCATTTATATCTTCCTCCCCCTCCCTCTTATTGTGACAAGTCGTTTCGTCCTCCCCATATCTCACTCCCTCTCCCCTCCCCTCCCGTCTCCCCCTCTCTCCTTTCTTCTCATCCCCTTCCATTCCCCCTCCCCTCCCCTCCCCTCCCCTCCCTCCTTTCTCTCTACTCTTCCATTTTCTCCCCCTTCTTCCCCTCCCCCTTCCTTCCTCCCCCCTCCCCAACCCTGAAGAGGAGGAAGAAGATAATTACAATGAGAGAGAGAGAGAGAGAGAGAGAGAGAGAGGTGCACGTGTACGAGTAAATGGTGGGATCTATTACGTACATGTGTACATAAGCCTCATGTAAACACACTAAAGTCGTAATCAGCTTCTTCATGCACACAAACGCGAAATGACAGCAGGTACACACACACACACTCTCTCTCTCTCTCTCTCTCTCTCTCTAAATTTTGTAAAGGCTCACACACACACACACACACACACACACACACACACACACACACAGCTCGACATCCAGCCTTTAATTTGTGTGTACGGAGGAATGTGGGATTGATACGGTTGGCTGCACACGCACACAAGCACACGCACGCACATAAACATGCACACATACGTCCTCACGCACGCACACACAGACACACAGCACGCACACACAGACACACATCCGTGTGGATGAGAGTAGGTACACACACACACACACACACACACACACACACACACACACGAATTATTGCAAGCATGATCGTAACTCCACCCGAAATAAAAAGAAAATAAGATGAGGATTATTGACTCAGTTGTATTTTATCTTTTGATGATGGAATTGACGGAGAGAGAGAGAGAGAGAGAGAGAGAGAGAGAGAGAGAGAGAGAGAGAGTGCAAAACACGATGCAAGGGGGATAGCTGACAGGTAATTTCCATTCATTTTCTATATATAACTTACACTTTTTTCGTTATTCACTGCCAGGAAAATACTAATAAAAAAAAATGAATAATACTGATGTCGATGATGATGATGGTTACTAAGAAGATGAGAATGGGGATATCAGGGGGCCAGATCTGTGTGTGTGTGTGTGTGTGTGTGTGTGTGTGTGTGTGTGTGTGTGTGTGTGTGTGTGTGTGTGAGAGAGAGAGAGAGAGAGAGAGAGAGAGAGAATGAGGACAGTATGAGGAGTGTAAATGGAACAATAATATATGAGAAAGCGATAAAGAGGAAGAGAGAGCTAGAAGGATGAATGAAACGAGGAGAGCAAAAAATTGGTATATAATTAAGAAAAAGAGTAACAGAAGAAATGGGGAAGGAAAAGAGGAGAAACTGAGAGATATGTAGAAAACTGATAAGCTGGTGAGAGAGAGAGAGAGAGAGAGAGAGAGAGAGAGAGAGAGAGAGAGAGAGAGAGAGAGAGAGAGAGAGAGAGAGAGAGAGGGAAACTTACACTCTTTCCACGAGACTTGCTCACATTTTTCCTCCTCTGTTTATTGTGTCATCTATACAGTAATTCTTAGAGCAGAGTTATAAATGTCCGCCTGAGAGAGAGAGAGAGAGAGAGAGAGAGAGAGAGTTGGTGTACGAGAGGAATGAAAGGCTGGTGTGTGTGTGTGTGTGTGTGTGTGTGTGTGTGTGTGTGTGTGTGTGTGTGTGTGTGTTAAAGAAAGCGAGAGATGAAGTGACTGGATGAAGACAGAAATACACAGTTAAATAGACTGATAGACAGATAGACAGACAGATACAAGGAGGAACAGACAGATAGATAGACAGTTGGATATTATTACTTTTCTCAAGTGCCGGCTTTTGCATCTCTCTCTCTCTCTCTCTCTCTCTCTCTCTCTCTCTCTCTCTCTCTCTCTCTCGCTGTCTCTCTCTCTATCTATCTATCTATCTATCTATCTCTATCTCTTCCACCTAGCTAACATCAGCCTCAGTGACAGTAATGACAAACAAATACATAAATACATACATTCATAAATACATACATAAAGGAACAGACATACAGAGATACAGCGAGAGAAATCGATAAATGATAAAAAATATATATACACCGATAATGGAATACAGATGCTTAGAGAGAGAGAGAGAGAGAGAGAGAGAGAATTAGCCAGTCCCCCGTTTTTTAATTCCAGGGTTGGGGTTTTTCTTTTCAGGGGTGACTATTCTGGAGACTGAGAATTAGAGAGAGCGAATGAGGCCTTAGGGAACGAACATGAGACCCTATCACTGCTGGTATCTAAGAGGGGGAGGTGGGGGGAGGTAGAAAAATGGGGGGGAGGGGGAATTGGGGAGGGATGGGTATGGAGAGAAGGTATTATTAGAAGGTAGAATACCTCCCTTTCCTTGGGGGAAGCAGCCTAGGTATATAGATAGATAGATAGAATACAAGATGGTGATGAGAGGAAATGTGTGTGTTGGGGGTGAGGGGTGAGGGAGGGTGAGGCTGTGATGGGGTGGTGGGGAGAGGAATGGGGTGTGTGGTGGGGGATGGTGGGGGATAATGGGGTGACGATGTGTTTGGGTTAAGGGTGTAGGGAGGATCATGAGGGGGATAAGGGTGGGGAGATGTGGGGGAAAGTGTGGGTGGGGAATGGATGTATAGGACTGGGATATGTGGGTGGGATGGGGATGGGAGGGGTGTGGGAAAGGGGGTGGGGGAATTGAGGTGAGGGGAGGGGAAAATGGAGGAGGGAGGAAGGGTGTGGGTGTGGGTGAGGGGGAGGAGTGTTTGTGGGTTGTGTTGTGGTGGGTGGAAAGAAGTAAGGGTATGGGAAGGGGAGACAGTGTGGTGTGGTGTGGTGTGGTGTGGTGAAGAGGGAAGGTGGGGGAAGGCTGAGGTGAGAGTGAGATCAGAGTGGATTGGGGTGGGGTTGGGGATGAATAAGGGGCTGAGGGATTGGGGTCAAAGTAAAATGGGTTAAACTGGGGGGTCGGGGTTGAGGTGGGGTTAGAATGGATAAACTGTAACTAGTGGAGGATAATTTGGGGGTTCGTGTGTGTGTGTGTGTGTGTGTGTGTGTCAGGGGTTGCCTGGGGGGGGTTGCTAATAATCTAGGAAGGGCAGGTGGGGTTGGGAAGAAGGGGTTTGGCAATTTAACACTTGCTAGGATCTTGTCATTATATTTAACCTCATAACAGACGATTTCTTTCAGCTGAGGGAAATCCTAGGGGCTAGCAAGGGGCTAAAGCTTAATAACTAGGTCAACAAGGACGATTTTTGGACCTGACACAAATCTCAGTAGTTCCCAAAGTCTTATAAAAATTCTGGATTAAATCTGTCACCACTACAAACCAGGTAAATTAATCCACCGAAATTACCACCTGGTGATTTTCCACACCTTAAAAAAAGTCCCATTAATCGAGAGATTTAACACTACACCAAATAAATCCCTCTGTTCCTGACATAAGACGATTTCCTTCAACTGAAATAAATCCTACTATACTTCTTTCACCTTAACTTGGCCAAAATTTTCGTCTTTTTGCAGCTTATTTCACGTAGTTCGGTGCCAGAAAAAAATATTGCTACCGCTCCTTATCCTTTCCATAGCACTTTTTCGTGACTAGCATAATATTTAAGCGTTAATCTGTTGCTACAACTCAGCATTCAAGACGGAGAGATGGCAAGTATAGACCAAGCTGGAGTGGAATGAGTAAAGGTGAAGACAAAAATCTATAATATTTCTCTCCAACTTAGATATATAGCAAAAAATCAATGTGTTTTTGTTATAAGCAATTCTGTAAATATTTCCCCGATTCAAAAAAACACGAAGGAAAAAAATACTGAAAATGCAAAGTTGATATCACGCAAACAGGTGAATATTCAGTGACTGAGAAATATTCGTGGATAAGAGAAAAATATGTTTTTGGTAACTTATGCCTCCCACCCCCTCCTCTCTCTCTCTCTCTCTCTCTCTCTCTCTCTCTCTCTCTCAGACACACACACGGATCTCCTCATATTTTTTCCTCTATTCCTTCTCCTCTTCCTCTTCCTCCCTCTCAGAATTTTCTCAACCTTCTCCTCCCCCTCCTCCTCCTCCCTCCTCTTCCTCTTCCTCCCTCCTTCTCCTCCCTCCTCCTCCTCCTCCTCCTTCGCTACGTAAGAGGGTAAGCTTAATCTCATCACCCGTAAAAGCACCTGGCCATTAACACCTTCCATTCCTCTTCTTCGTTACAAGTCTTCATCTTCTATTCCTCCTCCTCCTCCTCCTTCTCTCTCACTACTCCTTATTCCCTTCTTCTTCTTCTTCTCGTCCTCCTCGTCCTCCTCCTCGTCCTCCTCCTCCTCGTCCTCCTCCTCCTCGTCCTCCTCCTCCTCCTCCTGCTCGTCCCCTTCTTTTTTTTTTTTTTTAGTAGTAGTAGTAGTATCATCATCATCGCCATCGTCATCGTTATTATTATCATCACTATCATTATCATTATTCCTTTTCCCCTCTCATAATCCCTACTGTCTCCTCCATTTCTGACCAATATATTTAATTTCTCTCTCTCTCTCTCTCTCTCTCTCTCTCTTTCAACTATTTTCTTTCTCCCTTTTTTCCCTTCAGAATTATTGGCCAGAAAATTAAAATAGTGACTCTTGTTTTCAATATCCGATTTCTTTGCCCACCTCTGCACATTTTCAACCCCTTCAGATCGACGACGAATTTTTATGTATTCCTCTTAAATATATTCATTATCAATTTTTTTATTTTATTTACTCATTTATCAATTTTTTTATTTTATTTACTCATTTATCAATTTTTTTATTTTATTTACTCATTTATCAATTTGTTTTTTTGTTTTATTTACTCATATATTTTCTTCATATTTTTATTACTTTCACTTTTTATTAATTTTCCAAATTTATTTTACCTATTCAGTTCTTATTACGTTCAGATTTTATTCAGCTTGCTAATGACACCCTCGAAGTGAAGGGGATAGACAATCTATCTATTTATTTATCTATCTACCCATGTATCTGTCCACCTTTTTTCTTTCTATCTGTCTATTTATCTATCTGTCTATCTTTTTTCCTTTCTGTCTGTCTATCTGCCTACCTATCTATCTATCTATCTGTCTACCTTTTTCTTTCTGTCTGTCTATCTATCTGAATATGTCAACCTTTTTTCTTTCTATCTTTCTCAATCTGTCTTTCTATCTATCTATCTGTCTACCTTTTTTATCTATCTATCTATCTATCTACCAATCTATCTATCTACCTATCTATCTATCTGTCTACCTTTTTCATTCTGTCTGTCTATCAGAATGTCAATCTTTTTTCTTTCTATCTCTATCTATCTGTCTATCTATTTGTCTACCTTTATCTGTCTGTCTATCTATCTATCTACTTATCTATCTGTCTACCTTTTTCTTTCTGTCTGTCTATCTATCTGAATGTCAACCTCTTTTCTTTCTATCTCTATCTCTCTGTCTATCTATCTATCTATGTCTACCTTTTTTCTTTCTATCTGTTTATCTGTCTATCAATCTATCTATCCACCCATTTTTATTCCCAGCATAATACTCCTACCCTATTCTCTCTCTCTCTCTCTCTCTCTCTCTCTCTCTCTCTCTCTCTCTCTCTCTCTCTCTCTCACGGCCTGTCTTTCATCTCAGCGGAATGGCTCTACTCTACAGGTGTTATTAGAGCGACTTAACCAGGTGAAGTGAGGTTTTTTGAAAATTCTTAAGACTTTATTAAGGTGTTACTGGAGGTATTAAAGGAATGAATAATAAATAAAGGAGAGAAAGGGAGACATAAAGAAAAAGGAGGAACAGAAGTAAGGAAGGATGGGAAATAAGGTGTGATTAAAACAGGTAAGGAGAGAGAGAGAGAGAGAGAGAGAGAGAGAGAGAGAAAGAGAGAGAGAGAGGGGGGGTGGGAGGTGAGGGGGAGATTTGGGTGGAACAGGGAGAGAACTTTATGGGGAGGAAGAAGGGGGGGAGATGGAAGGAGGGGAAGAGTGGGGTGAGGAAGAAAAATGAGGGGGAGAGGAGGAAAGATTAGAGAGGAAAAAGAGAAGTGGAGAGGGCGAAGGAAAGAGATGAAGAAGAACCGGAAGGGGAGGGAGGGAAGGAAAATAGCGAGGGAGGGGAAGGGGGGAGGGGATGGAGAGATAGGAAAGAGGGAGAGAGAAGAGGGGAAAAACTGTGAGGAGAGGGGGAGGGGAAGGGAGGAAAATGTGAAGGAAATATAAAGGGAGGGAGGGAGAGAAAGAGGAGAAAGAAAGGGGATGGAAAGAGGAGAAAGAAAGGGGATGGAAAGAGGAGAAAGAGAGGAGACAAAAACGTGAGGTTGGAGGGGAAGAGGGGAAGGGGGAAGGAGAGGGAGAGGGAGACGGGGAGGGGAAGGGAGGAAGAGGGGAGGGGGAAGAGGGGAGGGGAGGGGAGAGGGGAGGAGGAGGGTACCACAACACTGATAACAATAAGTGTCAAGCGAGTAAACTTTTATGATTATTTACGACCCCATGATCTTTCCAGATATCTCCCCCCCCCCTCTCTCTCTTGCCCTTCCCTATCCATTCCTATCTCCTCCCCTCCCCACCATCTCTATCAGGATCTATTTAGTTTCCCTCCCTTCCCTCTTGTCTCCCCCCTACCCCTTCTCCAAAACTTCCTCCTCCTCTTCCCCTCCCTTCTTTCCTCCCCCCTCCCTATACCCTCTACCAAAACCTATCACGTTTAACTCTCCCCATCCCCTCCATCTTCTCTCCTCTCCTTCTCCTCCTCTTCCTCTCCCTTCCTTCCTCCTTCTTCCTTCTTACTTCTCCTTTAAGGCCGGTTCACACGACCTAAATCGCGGCCGTTTTTTTCGCCGATTTGCGGGGAATAAATGCCGATTTCGGCTTTTCTCCCGGAAAGGTGTTCACACGTGGGGGGACTGCAGAGGCAGGAAGGCGGCAACAGTGTTTACGAAGATGGACCCCCGAACTCGAACTATCATAGGTGTGCGTGTCTTGCTCTTACACTTTTCCTACTTCAAGATGTGCCCTCACGCCCGAGATTTTGCTTGTGTGAACAGGCCTTTACTGTCACTCAGCTCTCCGGTGGCTTCAGTGGCCGTATGCATAAACTTTCTTAAGCATAAAATCATGTACCGGTATAAGATTCCTTGTGTATAACTTTAACTCATCCTTAAATAATCATACTTTTATACTCATGCTCATACCAGATACACCCAAACTGGAATGAACGTTAAAGTGAGATTAGTAGTAGTGTAAACACAAAAGATGTCGTATTCGATTTCGTTCCCAGAGCTTTGCCTTGTTCGGTGCTTCCCTTTAAATCGGCCCGGCTTCTTTCTCTCGATTCCGGCAAAAATAAGACCGACATGTCGGTCTCTCCATACCGGCAAAAAAAGTTGCCGGAATTTCTACCGGGAAGCAAATTCCGGCAAAAAACGACCGCGATTTTGCTTGTGTGAACCGGCCTTTACTCTTCTTCAACTTCTATTGTCCCACGTCTGATGTTTTTTCTTGATATTTATATTCTCCTTTTCCTTCCTTATCTTCTTCCTTCTTTCCTCCCTTCATCTTCTACTCTATATTCTTTTCTTTCATCACTTCTCTTCCTTTCCTTCCTCCTTTCTCTTCTCTTCACTCTCCTCCTCTCTTTTTCCCTCTCTTCTCTTTTTCTCCCTTTCCATTCCTTCCCTCCCCTCTCCTCTCCCTCCATCCTTCTCCCTCCGTCCTTTCCCTTCCCTTCCTTCACGTGTCTCCTCCATTCCTTCTCCCCTTCCCTCCATTCCCTCTCTTTTCCCCTCCCTTCTTCCTTACACATTCCTTCCCCATCCTCCTTCTCTTCCCTCCGTCCCCTACCTGCCCCCCCCCTCTACTCCTTTTTGTTTCTTCTCCCACCTCTCCCCTCCCTTCCCTCCCTCCTCTCTCCTGTGCGCCATCTTGGGATAGACACGCATTAAAGCAGCGCTCCGCATATCCAAGTGTTTCAACAACAAGCTTGAGTGAAGATCGGTGTGAAAGTGAATCAGATCAGTGTCTAAGAGTCGTAGACATATTTCCCCCGTGTAAAGTATTTAAATAGATTTCATGTAAAAGCTTTAGAGCGGGTTAAAGGTGTAAAGCGTTCGCGTGTTCCTTTGTTTACATATATCCCCACCCTCCACATCGTATTCCTGCCCTTTCCCGCCGTTATTTCTGGTCTCAGACATATTATAGTTTATTTTCCCGCAGATCAAGGTCAGTTAGAACGATATCTAACAAACAGATTATCTTTTCTCACTAGTAAATGGTGTAGTGAACCGAAAGTGTATTTACCTACCAGCTCTATTTTTGTTCCCACTCTCAGCCTTGTACGTCTTACTTTAAAGTCTAACGTAACAAATACTAAGTTGCTTGCTAGTTTAGTGCAAGTGAATAGCATTGTCTTCTGTATAGAGTAACAACTGTGTGATTGATGTTACACCAGTGAAATAGTTTTTGCACTACAAACCGTTGTCCACTGAGTGAAGCTAGGTGTTTATTTTGATTTCTCCTCAACATTCCATTTTTATTTTCTTTTTTCCTTTTTCTCCCAGTGAATCAGTTTATGGTGTACTTCCACAATACATGGTAAGCTAGATCATACCATAGCAAGTAGATTTTCTATACATTTTACACAGTTCATGGAAAGTTAGATTGTACCATAGGAAGCAGATTTTCTACTCTTTTTACACTGGTAAAAGAATTCATGTAGGTTGGCTTGTGCTATAGCAGGTGGATTTTCTATTCTTTTTATACTGTTAAAGGAAGATAGTATATAAAAAGTAAGTGAATCTCCCTAGAAATTCAATATTTCATTTATAGAGTAAATTGTCCATTTTTAACAACATCCCTTAACCAGTTGTATATTATTTTTATTTTCGGTTGTTCACTGAGAGAAGCTAGGTTTTTATTTTTATTTTTTCCCCAACATTCCATTGTTATTTCTTTTTTTTTTTCCTTTTTCTCCAGTGAATCAGTGTATGGTGTATTTCCACAATTCATGGTAAGCTAGATCATACCATAGCAAGTAGATTCCCTTTTCATTTTACACAGTTCATGGTAAGGTAGGTTGTACCATAGCAAGCAGATTTTCTGTTCTTTTTACACTGGTAAAAGAATTCATGTAGGTTGGATTGTGCCATAGCAGGTAGATTTTCTATTCTTTTTATACCGGTACTGGTAAAGGAAGATAATATATAAAAAGTAAGTGAATCTCCCTAGAAATTCAATATCTCATAAATAGAGTAAATTGACCATTGTAACAACATCCATTAACCAGTTGTATATTATTTTTTATTTGTGTGGGATTGTGGAAATATTGCTGCAAAATGCCATCTAACCTGAAGGTCTGCCAAGAGTGTACTGGTTGCTTTGCGGCTCAGTATTTTTCGAATTACTTTTCGACGCCTGTGTGCAAACTATGCATCTTGAGAAAAGATCTAGAAAATGGTTTAGCTGAATCGCAGAGAAATTACAGGGAACTCAAGGCAGAGTTTGAGACACTGAAAGAGTTTGTAGTGGCAAATGTAGGAGTCAGCAACAGCACTCGAGAACGAAGAAGCGTACAAACTGAGCTCGTACAAGCCCCGGCCCATCAGGCAGTCACAAATAATAGTGTATCAGTATCTTCCTCACCCAGCGATTCAGTACGTTCCTCGCCAAGCAAAGTCCCCTTTACTATGGTAAGAAATGGCGCAAAACCCGGAAAAGATACGAGGAAGCATCTTCCCATAACTACGTATAATCGCTACCAGATCCTTGCCGAAGCGGTTAATGAGACAGAAGAAACAAGGCTTATTGGGGACTCTATTGTACGCAGTCAGCTGGAGGAATTTTGTGGACGCGCCCCCATCAGCAGAAAGAGGTACTGTTTTCCAGGAGGTGGACTACGTGATATCACAGAAGCCTGCGATGAGGTCACAAAAGACGCAAATGATCAAACTCTATATGTTATCCATGTTGGTACAAATGATCTGAAGCGCAATAGATCAGAGGAATTGCTAGCAAAGTATCATGAAATGATCAAACGATTCAAAACTAAGTCCACTAATGTGATAATATCTGGTATACTCCCAAGGATCAAGGCAGAAAATAGTTTCTATGATAAGGCCTTCAGCACAAATAACCGGCTCAAATCTCTCTGCACGCAAGAGGGAGTCGACTTTGTCAATCTGTGGGACCAGTTTTATGAGCAACATACTCTATTCCAGAAATATGGTCTCCATTTGAACTCAGTAGGAGCGGCACGGCTAGGTAGACTTCTACACGATAAAGTCGCCCTCTTCAGATCAAAAAACGCGGCACGTCCAGGAACAGTAACCTTAAGGTAAATACCCACAAAGTCAGATCACCAACTGTTCGGAACGGAATTAGAGTCTGCTATGCTAACACACGTAGTCTACGTAACAAGTTTGAGGATTTAGAATCTCTAATTTACCTAGAAAATTATGACATCATTGGCATCACAGAGTCCTGGATTAACCTTTTAATGGCGGGTATTGTTTTGATCTGACTGTCCTCTCCTGCGGGGGTTTCAGCCAAATGTAAACAAACCTTTAAACCTTAATACCTCTGCACAGAATAAAGCTAGAGAAAAAAAATAAGGTACCATTAGAAAGTACTAACCTTCAGCTTTCCATTGATGTAGGTTTCATGACTTTGTTGACTTTCACAGGACGGGGAGAGCCGTTAGAAGTGAGGGGTTGAAATAACTATTTTACGCCCCACACACCAGTACCAAATGCCAACCACTCTCTCATAATAGTAATATAAACATATATGAACACTGTACATACGATAAACACCCACTCTGTGTTCACTGAGGTAGGTAAAAGGCACTTCCCTGCGGCTGCGCCTGCTCTTCACTGCGGCTGCACCTCACTTCACTGCGGCGGCACCCGCTCACTGACGTTTCATGCGATCTTTTCATTATTTCTAACTTTTAATATTATTTTACATGTAATCTGGGCAATATACATTATATTTACACTGCACTTATTACTATATTGCGTCACTGTCGCATCACAGAATTACACAAGTGCCGCAGAATTACACAAGTGCCGCAGATTCTCTTATTACAATATCACTTATTATACTGGCCAATATTTACATTTTTTTCTAGGCAAAATATCCCTTATTACTACATTATCCATTATACAATTATTGGCAAAGCACGTCACTGTCACATCACTATATATCACTGTCACTTTCAGTATTTGCTCAGAGAGTGGTACTCGGCAAAGCACGGAGTTACACATAGAGCGACTTGGCATTCCAGGCACTGGTGTGTGCTCATTTTTCTCGTCCTAGGCCTCCGTGTGGTGTTATGACATACTCTGCAGCGGCCCTGTGACAACCTGCCGCCTGCTGTAAGAGGCAGTTTCACAAGCTGGTGCCGGCTCATGTAATTGCAGCACTCAAGACGGTCAGGTTGTGTGTCAGAGTGTCGCCTCGGGATCAATGCCGTCACCTGACCAAATCGTGCAAGTAGCTGCTGCACGACAGTCTTGGAAAACTGTCTCAGTGATGGTTGCCTTATGCCCCCGACTTGTGTCTTGTAGAGAATGAAGGCGTTGAGCATGCACATATCGAGCATGTGCAGGCAAGCCTTCCTGTACCATCGGGTGTTTCTCCTGAGACAGTCGATTTCGCCAATCATCATATCAGACTTATCAACAAGTCTCATATTGACATTGTAATCAATGACGGCATCAGGCTTCATGATTGGCTCTCCCGTCCTGTAGCTGACCTTCCCAGTTCTCTGCAATTTCCCCTTGTGGATGGTGCTGATCATATTCACGACCTTCTTGTCATGCCACTTGATCGCAAGAAGCTTGTCTGACTTCTTCAGGTGAACATCTCCCTTGGATGATGATGATGCTTCGGGGAAACTTGGCCACTCTTTCCTATAGCTCCGTACAGTGCCAACAGTGCCAATGCCGTGTTCAGCAAGGTATTTGGAGAGTTTCGGTGCTGTGTAGTAATTGTCTGTGTACAGCACATGATTACCACCAAAATACCTCTCCATCAGCACTTTTACAACGGAGCCAGAGAAGCCAAGGGGGTCTTTCCTGTTCACGTCCATTGTACTAGCCGAGTAGATGACAAAATCCAGGATATACCCCGTCTGACAGTCACACAGCACAAAGAACTTTATCCCAAAGCGGTGGCGTTTGCTGGGGATGTACTGCATGAATTTGAGACGTCCTCTGAACAATACCAGGGATTCGTCTATGACGACTTTCTGCATAGGCCGGAAAAATCGCATAAATCGATCCCTAATCCTGTTCAGAAAATCCCTCACTTTCCACAAAGGGTCAGTTTGGGACGGGTTTGCATTGTCAGCGAAGTGCAGGTATCCAAGCAGCTGTCGGAACCGATCCCGTGACATATACTTCCCGAATATTGGGATAGTAGTAAACTCATCCACGAGCCAGTACTCCTCCAACTCATGTCTCTTTATATGGGGCATCAGAAACATTAGTGCAAAAAAAACATACAGCTCTCTGATTCCGACAGGCAACCACGACACTTGCTTTGGTGAGCCAATAGGTCCCAGTCCTTCTGCTGCACACTGAGCTGCATACCTATTGGTCTCATCGCTGACATGCTGCACGATTTCATCATCCATGAAGGCCAGGAAGTAGTCAACAAAGTCATCTCCTGCATTGCATGGGAAGGCAGGCTGTATTCCAGCATTTGTCATATCAAACTGCGGATTGTGTGGCTGAAAATCTGCACCGTCAGACCAAACAAATGCATCCACTTTCCCTGTGCGTGGTTCAGTGGCAGTGGCAGGTTGCATTGCACTCGTCTCCATGTGAGAAGGAGCTGAGGTGGAGGCAATGGGTGAGGCAGGAGGTGAAGCAGGAGGCGAGCGGGAGGGGGGTGAGGCAGGAGGCAACGGGGAGGGGGGTGAGTGCGGGGGCGGTGAGTGGGGGGGTGGCGAGGGTGAGGGAGCTGAGCGGGGGGCAGGCAGGGGGGTTTCTGACCTGGTGCGTGGTGAAACTTGACCCTTTCTACCCCGCTTATCACCTCGCTTATCTCCTCGCTTATCGCCCAGCTTTGCCCTCCAACTGCCACGCATCCCCTTTGTTCTAGGCCTGCCTGCCCTGCCTGCACGGCCTGCACGGCCTGCCTTCCCTCGCTTTGCAGGCTCTGGGAATTCGTACTCCTCAGATGATGTAGACTGAGGAGAGGGCACGGCAGATGATGATGATGATGTGAGGGCAATAGGGCTAGGGGAACGGGAAATTGATGGGAAATGCTTACTAGGGCCTGGTGTGGGAGACGTGAGCCTGCGCTTCACTCCCTTCCCACGTGCAATACCAGATTTGCCCATAGGAGCCTTCCCTTTCCCAGAGTAAGTTGGAGGTGGTGGGGGGGAAACAACACGATCACTTTCATCACTGTCACTATCAATGGAAAATGGTTCACCACCAATCACTGCCAAATCGTCACTGCTTGCTGTGAGTGTGTCACTTTCACTGCCACAATCAAGAGTAGTACATACTCTTTTGTCCAGCTCAGTTCTAATTTCAGGAGTGCTCAACCCCTTCTGCCTCGCCGTCGGCAGTTCCTTCACCGGTGTAGAGGTAGAGGGAACACTAGCACTAATCACTTTCGAGGAGGAAGCGAGGGACGATGAGTCGGGACGGAGTGCCATTCTCACGCACAGAGCTGGACAGATACTGACTGATGCGGGTCAGGGCAGGGGTGGGGGGGGGCCCCCTCGGGGTTGGAGGAGGGAGGTGTGGGATGGCTGACGTGAAAGAACTCGACAGCTACTCTTGCGTGAGACACTTTGCGCGCCGGGAAAACGCGCGGTGTTCAAAATATTCATGATCATTCCAGAATGACACCCGCGGTTTGGTCCAGTTTTGTCAATGTCATTCTGGAATGACACCTGCAGTTAAAGGGTTAACACATCTGACCGTGACTTTCTAGCGGAATACTCACTAACAGGGTACAATATTTTCAGCTGTGAGCGACCACATCGAGCTGGTGGTGGTGTTTTACTATATGTGAAAACTAGTCTCCATCCCCTTGTGCTATCCAAACCCAGTATTACCAACATAGATGCCAGTTATGTTCAGCTAAGTATTAATTCACACAAAATAAATATATGTCTCATCTATCGTCCTCCAGCACAGTCAACTGAGACAGATGGATAACTTTATGATCAAATTGCAGAAATTTGTTGTCAAGAGGATAGTGTAATTTCTGGAGACTTTAATCTACCGGTAACAAAGTGGGGTGAACCACTGACGGCACACTCAGGACAAGAGCTTTATACGAATCTTCAAGAAAGCGCCCTTTCCCAACATGTAGAATACCCAACGAGAGGAAACAATATCCTAGACATCATCTTGACTACAAATGATAACCTAGTCAACAACGTTGAAATAGGACCTGAGTTTAGTTCCAGTGATCATCGAACTATACAGTTTAATATTACTACTGAAAAAGTAAAAGAAACGGAGAGCAAAGAAAAGGTCCCAGATTATCGTAGAGCTAATTTCAACAGGCTCAGAGCGCTACTTGCAACTGCAGATTGGAATCAAATGTCTGAAACTGATGACATAAACCAAGCATGGGAAATATTCACCAAAAAATTTAATGAAGTGGTAAAGTCATGTGTGCCACTACGTAACAGACGTCCAGCTGGAAATAGTAAACCAAAGTGGTGGTCCAGTGAAATAAAAAGTAACTTAATAGCCAAAAATCAGGCATACCATAAATATAAAGCTACACAAAATAATGATGATAAATTACAGTACGATAATCTACGCCGCATATCGAAAAGACTTATTAAACAAAGCAAAAGAGCACTGGAGATCCACAATGCTAATACGTGCAAATCAAATCCTAAAGAATTTTACAGTTACATTAGAAAGAAAAAGGTTATGACTACATCAATAGGTCCTCTAGAAACAAACAATGGCAAACACACTGAAAATGAGGTCGAAATGGCAAACATTCTTAACGATTACTTTGCGTCTGTTTTTACAGTAGAAAACACCACCAGAAACCTACTGTTACCCACAAACCAAGCAAATAGCACAGTCCTTAGTAACTATGCTATCCATAATAACGATATCCTTTCAGCCATAAATAGTACGGACATAAACAAAACCCCTGGCCCCGATAAAATATCACCGAGAATTCTCAAAGAAGCAAAACATGAGTTACTGCTGCCACTCTCTGTCTTATTCAATAAATCATTAAGTACTGGGAAAGTTCCACGCGAATGGAAACTAGCAAATGTAACACCAATTTTCAAAAAAGGAAATGAGTCGCACCCAGGAAATTACAGACCAATCAACTTAACATCAGTAGTGTGCAAGTTAATGGAAAAAATCAAAAGAGATAAAATAGTTAATTATCTAGAAGAAAATAATATAATTAAAGACTCGCAACATGGATTCAGACATCGTCGTTCATGCTTAACTAACTTACTGGACTTCTTCCATGATGTTTACAAATCATACGATGACTCAAGAGCAGTAGATATAATTTACCTCGACTTTCAGAAAGCATTTGACACTGTCCCTCACAAGCGTCTCATGAGAAAAATAGAAGCACATGGAATAAAAGGAAAGACGCAAAAATGGTTACAAGACTGGCTGTCAGACCGAAAACAGCGAGTTGTGATAAACGGAAAGGAATCCAAATGGCGTAATGTGATCAGCGGCGTTCCCCAAGGCTCAGTACTTGGACCGATACTTTTTATTATCTATATAAATGACATTGATGAGGGTCTAAATTGTAAAGTATCCAAATTTGCAGATGATACTAAAATAACCAGTAAAGTCACTTCAAAATTACAGTGGCAGCAGTTACAAAATGACCTTAATACTTTAGCAAGCTGGGCAGAAAAATGGCAAATGAAATTCAACACAGAAAAATGTAAAGTACTTCATATTGGAAGTAACACTGTCCATGCAAATTACAAAATGAACAATATTCAGTTATCAAGTACAGACAGTGAAAAGGATCTTGGTGTGATAATATCAAATGACCTAAAACCAAGCAAGCAGTGTACCGATGCGGTTAAAATTTCAAACAAGCTAGTGGGTTTTTATTGGAAGAACTTTCGAGTTTAAATCGGAAAAAGTCATACTTTCCTTGTACAACTTGCTAGTGCGCCCCCATCTTGAGTATTGTGTGCAATCCTGGTCTCCGTACTACAGAAAGGACATTGAAAAATTAGAGAAAATTCAGCAAAGAATCACAAAAATGATACCACGACTTAGAAACAAACCATATGAGGAACGCCTTGAAGAACTTAAATTATTTAGCCTAACGAAGCGCAGGTTAAGAGGGGATCTTATTGAAGTTTTCAAAATCATGAAGGGATATGACAACTTAGACATGAATAAATATTTTGAAATAGACCGGTCGAGTCAAACCAGAAGTAATGGCTGCAAAATCATGGGAAAACGATTCCAATCCCACGAAGCAAAATACTTCTTCTTTAACAGAGTTATAAATATCTGGAACAGATTACCCTCAGATACCATGAACAGTATCTCAACTGAGACATTCAAAAACAAATTAGACAAGTATTTGCACGAAAATCCTCAGCTGACTCTTTTTCTGTCCGAATAACTTGCTTTTATAGCTACGGTACATGTAAGTTCATGCCCCTTTAGTCTACAAGACACCCCGTAAACAATGTACCCGTACATGTAGTGTTGCGTCACGATATTATATATATTCAATTTATTCGGTGCAAACAAAGCAATATAAGCACAGATTAGGATCTGCACAGATAACCCTGAGTTAACGGTCACTACTCTTACTTTCGACCTGTGATGGGCTGTGGATCACTGAGGGTCCCTGTTAGTCAAGTGACCACCATCGGGATTTTTTTTAATGTACCGGGGGTCACTGCTTCAGGATGAAACTTGTGTACTTGTCCCATATGGGAGAGTTCCCTGTCTCAGTGGAGTGAACGGAGCTAGGGCCTGATTGACTGCTGCCTACCTTAAAAGCGCCAGGCAAGGCTGCCGCACCACCCCTAAACATCCACAGTGTGCAGTCCCCTCGTGTCTACAGGACACCCCGTAAACTTAACATAGCGTCACGTCACGTCATTATACGTTTTTCGATTTACCCAAAGCAAATGAGGTAATATACAGTAAGCACAGATTAGGATCTGCACAGATAACCCTGAGTTAACGGTCACTACTTTTACTTTCTACCTGTGATGGGCTGTGGATCACTGAGGGTCCCTGTTAGTCAAGTGACCACCATCGGGATTTTTTTAATGTACCAGGGGTCACTGCTTCAGGATGAAACTTGTGTACTGTCCCACATGGGAGAGTTCCTTGTCTCAGTGGAGTGAACGGAGCTATTGCCTGATTGACCGCTGCCTACCTAAAAAGCACCGGGGAAGGTTGCCGCACCACCCCTAAACATCCACTCTGTGCATCGCACATCCACACTGTGCACTGTGCAGTCCCCTTTTATCTAAGACACCCGTCCTATATACTTTTCAATCTCCCCAGTGCAAAGAAAGCAATATAAGCACAGATTAGGATCTGCACAGATAACCCTGAGTTAACGGTCACTACTCTTACTTTTGACCTGTGATGGGCTGTGGATCACTGAGGGTCCCTGTTAGTCAAGTGACCACCATCGGGATTTTTTTAATGTACCAGGGGTCACTGCTTCAGGATGAAACTTGTGTACTTGTCCCACATGGGAGAGTTCCTTGTCTCAGTGGAGCAAACGGAGCTATTGCCTGATTGACTGCTGCCTACCTTAAAAGCGCCAGGCAAGGCTGCTGCACCACCCCTAAACATCCACACTGTGCAGTGTGTAGCTTCCACGTTATGTCCACAGACTTCCCATTAACTCAATGTAACCGGTTTATAATGTCATGCCGTAACTATTATTTTATTTGTTTACTTTCTCTTTCAGGTTACTCTATCGCGTAGCTTATAGACAGTGTATTATAGAATGTGACTTTTCCTTTCCAGTTTTTCCTATGAAATTTCCATGTCAGTTTTTCCATGCTGCATGGTGGTTTTTCTCACTTTTTCCTGGAGGGTTTGGTGGTGGGGGGAGCCTTCTTGCTTTACTATCCTTATCCTTCAACATGTAGAGTTAGATCTTGTAGTCATAGTTTTCTCTAACAAGCAGCCTCGAAAGGACCATAAGGTCTGTTGCTGTTTGCTTTCCTGTGTAATCCTGTGTAATCCTTTCCCTCCCCTCTCCTCCCCGTACAGAGACCCCTTACCTATTATACCCTCCCCTTAACGTCCTACCCAAGTGCAAAATCCTTATATATTATTGTGTTAGGTTGGTTTGAGTAGGACGGAGTAGATTTGGTTGGGAAGGGAGGGGAGGGGAGGGGAGGGGAGGGAAGCGAAGGGAAGGGAAGGGAAGGGAAGGGAAGGGGAGGGAAGGGGAGGGGAGGGAAGGGGAGGGAAGGGAAGGGAAAGGAAGGGAAGGGAAGGGAAGGAAAGGGTCAGGTTAGGTTAGAATATGAGATGCTTTCTGAAGATGAACCTCTCTCTCTCTCTCTCTCTCTCTCTCTCTCTCTCTCTCTCTCTCTCTCATACCACCACTTTCTCCAAGGTACATCTAATCTTATTCTGCCATGTTTTTATTTTTTTCGTTTTTGTCAGTCTTTGCGTCCGACCTTTTTCCCATCATACTGTTCGTTGTTATCGCTGTGTGTGTGTGTGTGTGTGTGTGTGTGTGTGTGTGTGTGTGTGTGTGTGTGTGTGAAGGCGGCATTTTTCCTCGTTTGTTCTTGTCATCTCTCTCTCTCTCTCTCTCTCTCTCTCTCTCTCTCTCTCTCTCTCTCTCTCTCTCTCTCTCTCTCTCTCTCTCGTCTTCATCTCCATTCACTCCCGCCTTCACAATTCCCTTCCTCCTTCAGTCATCTTCTTCATCTCCATTTACTCTCTCCTCCTTCACAGTTGTTCCCTGTCATCACTTTTTCTTCCAGTTCATCTTCCTCTTCCCTTTCTCCTTCCTCGTCATCTCCAGTTCATTTCTCTTCAATTGTTGCACCACTTCAGTCCCAGGACTGCCTTTATGAATGATATTCCTGTTTTTATTTTATTTATTTATCTTTTTTTTTTTGCCTTTATTTAGAGCCTTTGAAGAGACCGGGTTCAGGACGGGTAGATTACTGCTCTTTCTCGCTCTCTCTCTCTCTCTCTCTCTCTCTCTCTCTCTCTTCCTTTCCTTTCAGTTCGCTTACTTTCCACTCTTCTATCTTTCTCTTTTCTTTTCTCCCCTTCCCTCATATTTCAGCTTCCTCCCCTGATGCCCCCTACACCCTTCTCCCCTATCCCTCCCCCACTCCTCCTTCTGTCCCCCTCCTTCCCACCCCCACCACCCCCTTTCCTCCCACCACCCTCTCCCTCTCGCCCTGAAGGGGTTGTGTGGGTGTAATCAGATGTTAGTAATTAGTAAGATGGCGTGTGCGGACGTAAATGTACGAGACCGGAAGGAAAACCCCCAACCACACTCTTCTCGGATACATACATACATACAGACAGACAGACATACCGTACATTACATAGATACATACATACCGTACATTACTTACATATATACATAATACACACATACATACAAACATAAGCTTTCATAACGTATCAACAAGTCTACATGGTTATACAAGCCAAATATACATAACTACAGTCATACATACATACCGGTGTACACACACACACACACACACACACACACACACACACACACATTTTAGAAATTACGAAGGAAAATATTTTACCTTTCCAAAATCTCTCTCTCTCTCTCTCTCTCTCTCTCTCTCTCTCTCTCTCTCTCTCTCTCTCTCTCTCTCTCTCTCTCTCTCTCTCTCTCCAACCCTAATTAATATTTTTGACGATCCTAGAAAGAATAAATCTATTGTTGGTTTCTGAACCTCATTAGTGCTGGGTAATGAGAGAGAGAGAGAGAGAGAATCAAGCTTTACAACTTCCTCGTGGAATAATGTTGGATGACAGACTGGATGTGTGTGTGTGTGTGTGTGTGGGTGGGTGGGTGGGTGGTGTGGGTGGGGTGGTGTTGAGATATTGGTGTAGCTTATATTGTGGTGTAATTATACCTGGAAGATGAGAAGTGGTTATGATGAAGGCTTAATTAGAGACAGGCCTATAATCTGTGAGGATGATAGAGACTGATAGATATATAGATAGAATTACAGAGACAGATGGAATTATAGATAGATAGATACATGGACAGACAGACAGACAGACAGACAGAAATATAGATAGATACATGGACAGGCAGACAGACCGACAGACAGAATTATAGATAGATAGATGAACAGGTAAACAGGCCGACAAACAGAATTAGCTTAAAGATAGAGACATGGACAGACAGACAGGCCGAGAGACAAAATTGTAGACAGATAGATACATGGACAAACAGACAAACCGACAGACAGATAGAATTATAGACAGAAAAACAGACCGACCGACAGAATCATACAGACAGACAGACCTAAAGAATGACAGAACAAGATAACTGTCCACTTCTTACATTTAGAATACCCGGTACATGACATTAAAAAGAAAAAATCGATATTGATACTTTTCCTAATATCAGCTACTATCGCGTTTAAGACAGGTAAATAGCGAGTGGAAATATCCCTCACATACCGGTAATGTATACTGTCTTTCCTATACGATATTACGCTTCAGTTTAATCGTAATTATATTAAGTCATTTCGTAAGTCTAAAAAGATGGGCTGATATTTTTTTTTTTATATGGTAAATTGGAAGTATAAAACGAGAGAGAGAGAGAGAGAGAGAGAGAGAGAGAGAGAGAGAGAGGAACAAGTAAACTCTTGTAATGAGCTCTCTTAATTGACAGCTCAATTCCCTTGCTCTCTCTCTCTCTCTCTCTCTCTCTCATTTATCCGCCCATCCTCACCTACCCTCTTCATCTATCTATCTCCACCCATCTATCCATCCATCTATCTATTTCCATTATCAAGTATCTACCAACTTCTCCTTGTCTATATTTACCAACACATTACCTTTTTATCTATCAGGTGTATTTGCATCTACTTATCTATCTATTACATGTCGGCTGCCCATCTAGCTATCCATCTACCAATCTATCTCTTTATGCTTACCTGTATTTAATCTGTATATCTCTCTATCTATCTGTTTACCTGTACCTATTTACCTGTATATCTATCTGCTGGTTTATCTATCTACCCCACAATCCAATCCTAACCACTTCTTTTCATCCAACAAAAATTACAAGATGTGACGGCTATTTGTCTATAATCAGAGGGGTCAGAGGAACTTCCTTTCTTCGGAACTGGGTGGATATTGGCTTCTTTCCATGAATTTGCGAATAAAGCAGTACGTATGCATAGTCTGAATAATTTAGCTAGAACAGAGGCATAGTTCAGGGGAACATTCATTTATACAGAGAGTAGGCCAGCATGCTCTCATAATACCTCTACCTTCAACTGTCTACACCCCACTACATGCGCATAATATATCACACCTCCTATTCACTTTCTTTAGTAATGGCCGCTGCAATGTTACTATCAAATGAGGTGGTACCTCGGATTGCCACCACCGGCAGGGTAGGGCTGGCGGCAGAGGGTCCTTCCGGTCGCCATCAAGCGACTGTGCCGGCAGCGACTGTTGCTATTTCCGCTAATGTTGTGAAAGTGCGGCTTTATTATTCACCAACATCCGCGACCTTACCACAAATTTAAACTCAGTTCATTTTTTCCTTCAGTCCATATCCCCTTTGGCCCTTTTCCTCACAGAACCTCAAATCTCACCCTCTATTGATATATCTCCATTTTGTTTTCCAGGTTACCATCTCCTTACAAACTTCCGTAACTAGGGCGGCACCTGTTGTTAAATCAAATCCCAAAATGCAGTTGACACTATTTTAAACTTCATTTCATCCAGTTTTGATTACTCATTATATAAACTAAATTGTCAAAACATTACCAAATATATTTGTGTAGTTTATCGCTCCCCCAATGCTTCTTCGGAACCCAGTGTATTTGATTCCATATCCACACAGTTGAGTAACCTTAACCTTGCCCTGAGCACCGAAATAACCATTTTGGGTGATACCGGTACATAATGCTGAATGGTTATTGCATTCTGCCAGGACTGACGAAGCTGATCTAGAGTGTGAGCTGTTTGCAGAATCGTTTAATCTCACCCAGCTGGTAAAGCAACCAACCAGAATACCTGACAATCCTGACCATAACGCCCATCTCTTGGATTTATTCTTGACAAATAATCCAGATCAATACAGGATAGAGGTACTGTCACCACTTGGATCCTCTGACCACAATCTCATCAAAGCCTCATTAGTTAACCCCCCCACACCTCCCCATTTTGAACCTGTCAGGGTGACCCGATGGCACTTTGATAGGGCAAACTGGGATGGATTTAGAAATTATCTTGCTGACATTCCATGGCAGTCTTTCTTCTCTAGTGATCCCAATTCCACCCAATCCCACAATTGCGACTTAAATACTAGCTGGTATGGATTTATTCACACCAACCCAACAGTTCACTAAAAGATCGCACTCTCCAAAATGGTTTGATTGCAACTGTGCCAGAGCAACAGCCCAAAAATCATTAGCATATAACTCTTACTTAAAATCAAAAACATCTGAATCACTCTCCCAATTTAAAACTACTAGAAATCATGCAAAAGCTGTATTAAATCTTCAAATTTTCTTCAGAAGCAAGCATCAAAACTACTTAACAACCGTAATGACAATAAAATATTTTGGTCAACTCTCAATTCTTTCAATAATAACTTTAACAAATCATCTTCCATTCCCCCACTAAAATCTTCAGATGGCAACATTACAAATGACCCGCATGGGAAATCAGAT
>NC_136977.1:21967645-21975145 GCF_032717465.1 Coenobita brevimanus
CATTCATCAACCAGTATTTCATTTTTGTATTTTCCTAGTCTTAAATGTTTAATTAAGGTGTTTTTCCTAGGCGTAAGAATTTAGCTCGTGTGTGAGTGAGTGAGTGCGATCTCATTAATTTCATTTGAAATGTAACGTTAAATATATTTTTGTAATCAATAAATTTAACAGTTCTTTTTCTTGAGCTTAATGTAATGTAAACTCTTGTTTCATTTCTCCACAATTAAGCTTATTTCCCATATAGCTCCTAGCTTGCATAAACGTTTTGCTATTCATAACTGGTACTTAGGCCAGTCTTGTATTAAACTTAAAATCCGTTGTGCCACCTAGGAGTTAAGCACCAGCAAGAGCCTGATATTATTATTAGTATTAGTTATTTATTGTCAGGGGTGAAGTAACTTTCTCCAGAGGCTAACAGAACTAAGAAACAGCAATTGAGTAATTAGTCTCTGCTGTGTACTGTTGAGGAAGTTTATAAATTCTCGTTCTTAGAGAATCGTGCGAAGAAGTCAGCGTAAAGTAATCATTGCTTGATTTAGTAAGACGATCATTGTCCCTGCTCTTCAATATTATTGAATATTATTATCAATTAAATAATATTTAGCATTTATTTTAAGAAAACCCGTGATATATTGAAAAACCCCGTGACACTTGGCGACCTCGCCTCCTAGCTCTAAAGCTATTCACGAGATAGTGCTCACTCGTTCATATTAGGTATTTATAATTAAAGTTTATAGGCACAAGTTTACTGGTGTTTACCGTTAATTTAGCAAGTGAATTTTTGCTTTATTAATCCATAGAGTACTTAACTATTTAGTACTATATTTTGGTAACACTAGACGATTTTATTCGCTCCTGGGTAGCCGCCGTACCCATTGCGTTAATTATTGAGTCTTCCCAGACATTTGCATTTTTGCTCTAATCTTTGCCAGTTAACTAGATAAGACTGGTCACCACTAGCTTGTGTCTGTACTCTTTACTTGTGTCATTAGCATTCGTTTGCGAAGCAGTCAGTACTCAGTTTCTTTTGCTTAATAAGCTAGCATCATGGCAGCCAGTGCTTATGTGCAGGAAGCCAAAGATATGGGTCTCACAGACCCAGAGAAAATACAGAGTTACATTCTCTCACGGTTTAATTACGAGCAAGAACGTGAGAAAGATGCTCGTGAAGAGCGTAGAATCCAACGCGAACATGAGCGAGAACAGCGTGAGGAACGCGAAAAGGAGTGCGAACAGGAGCGAATACAGCGCGAACTTGACTTAGAACATGAGCGAGAACAGCGTGAGGAACAAGAGAGAGAACGTCAATACGAGTTACAACAACGCGAGAGAGAACGAGAGCACGAACGTGCCGAGCGAGAAGCACGTGAAAAACACGAATATGAAATGCTGAAGCTCAAGTGAGATTCCTTGGCTTCAGACACATCCGGTGCAGTTGGTCCAAGCTCCACGAGCGTTCTCCCTGCACATGTCCTGGCGACCCCACGCATCAAGCTTCCTTCATACAAGGAAAGCGAGCGAATCGAGCCGTACATAGCTCGTTTTGAGGACGTGGCAGACATGTATCAACTGGATGAGGCAGCTAAGCGGCTCCAATTTCTTAGTTTATTTGAGGGTCCTGCCCTCGATATTCTCCACAGAATTCGTGGAGACAATCTCACGTATGAGATGATGAAAGCTGCACTCATTAAGGCATATGGTCTCACAGTAGACGACGCCAAAGTTCAGTTCATGCGAGCTCGTCTCCAAGACAAGGAGACAGCTGTTCAGTTCCTTGATCGTCTCACAGCTTACTTAAATGAGTGGATGGAGAAAGATGAAACTCCTTGCACACGTGAGGGGATAATTGACCTTATGCTGCGTACACAGCTAGAGAGGTTGTGGCCTGCTGAGCTCATAGCACAGCTTAAGATTTGCCAGGTGAAAGATGCCAGCCACATGGCTGAAAAGGCTGACGCATATTTTACTGCATACGGGTATCAAACTCGTAAGCAAAACACCTGGAACAGAAAACCTGACAAGTCTGGGAAGCCGTCTCAGACTGAACCCCAGCACCAAGGCCATTCTCAGAGTAATGGCCAAGGTCCAAAACTGCAGTGGAAGGACCAGGGGCAAAACACTCAGAAACCTGAGTGGAAGAGGTACAACAAGTACCCTAACCAGCAGCAGTATCAGCCACGCAACCAACCGTCGGGACAAACTTTTGCACCACCAGCTCAAAACAGGCAGGAAGCGAATGCAGCCTTCATTCCTCAGCAGCAGCACGGTGGTCACGTCCCTACCAGTATGGGTACTTCCCCACAGTTCACTAGTCCCACAGTGACAATGAACCCCCCTCCAAAGATGGCCAATGTTCCATCTTCCCAATATAATTCTCAAGGCACAATGTTTGCCGCATCAATTCAGCAGCCTCATGAGTGGCTAGCTGCTTCCTCCACAGGCCCTCCCACAGGTGACAGTACCTTCCTTGTTCAGCCAGGGTTTGTGGGAGACATTCCTGTGAAGGTCTTGAGAGATAATGGTTCCTCAGGTTGCTCTGTCAAGCAGAGTCTAGTTCGGCCTGAGCAGTATACAGGTCGACAGATCCATGCTAACCTTATTGATGGATCAGTGAGATTGTTCCCTGAGGCATGTATCCAGGTGGCATCTCCATTTTATACTGGTACGACACTTGCAGTTGTCATGCCAGAACCTTTATTTGACCTAATTGTAGGCAACATTCACGGAATCAAGGATAGTTGCTCCGATGATGACGCTACTCAGACTTCGGCTGCTGCGGTTACACGAGCCATGGCTGAGGCTCCAGATTGTGTCACCCCAGTGATCATTGAATCGCTGCAAGATCTGATGTGTAGTCAACTTGTTGTACAAGAACAACATTCTGACCCGACACTTGCTACCGTGCGGAACAAACAAAAGGGTCGAGTGATCAAGTATTCACGGGGAGGTCGAGCCAAGTTCCTTCGCAAACAAGGACGGCTCTACCGTGAGTCATGAACACCCGACGGCGAGGTTCGACTGCAGTTTGTCGTTCCCGCCAAGTATCGCCTAGCAGTGTTACAATGGGGTCATTGTTCAGCCTCAGGAGGTCACATGGGCAAAAGGAAGACCCAGGGCCGTATCCGAGCTGACTTTTTCTGGCCAGGGATGGGACGAGACATAGATAGTTTTGTCCGTTCCTGCAGTCTGTGTCAAGGTACCACTAATCAGGGACATGTCCTTCCTGCGCCGTTTGTAACCACACCCGTAATCTCCGAGTCAGTTGAGAGACAGGGTAGTGGTGAAGTGGGTGCAGACCTGACGTCTCGCCCATTGGCCCCACAGGACACATTATGTCCAGGGCCTCTACATACATATTATGTACCGTAAGTTAAGGGGAAGTTTGAGAGAGAATTCCGCAGAGGCGACTCGAAGCTATGGAAGACTCGAGTTTGCACAAGGATTCTCAGCTCCTCCATACTAATATAAGTACTGTAGGTTAAGGGGGAAGTTCGAGAGAGAACTCTGCAGAGGCGACTCGAGGCTATGGAAGACTCGAGTTTGCACAAGGATTCTCAGCTCCCCGATACTAATATAAGTACTGTAGATTAAGGGGGAAGTGAGAACTCCGCAGAGGCGACTCGAGGCTATGGAAGACCCGAGTTTGCACAAGGATTCTCAGCTCCCCAATACTAATATAAGTACTGTAGGTTAAGGGGAAAGTGAGAACTCCGCAGAGACGACTTGAGGCTATGGAAGACCCGAGTTTGCACAAGGATTCTCAGCTCCCTGATATTAATATAAGTACTGTAGGGTAAGGCACAGGTTGAGGACCCGTGTGCAGTTCGAAGCTATGGAAGACCCGAGTTTGCACAAGGATTCTCAACTTGCCAACACTAATCGTGTGCTATTATTAATGGCGACCTCGAATGTACGAAGCTTAGGCTGTCACTTGTATTTTTCAGCTAGAGCGTACTTTTGGTAGCATGTACTGATTGCTGCGCAGAGAGAGCAATTGTAACTTAATAAGAATTTTGTCTCATTGACACTTTTGATGCTCCACCTTAATTGGTTTTGCAGGTACAGCAATGGGTGTAGCAGTTTTGCTGTGTGGGCCAGCTGATCGTCTGCCGCACACTGCCGCCTCTTCTCCTCTGCCTTCGTCGTCACCATATTATTATTTACTGTGTCATTTTACACGTAGGTACAGTTACACTACAACTGTCACACCTACACCGTGTATTACATACACCACGCTACACAACAATTAGTTGTCAGTGTAAATGTAGCGAACTTTCGCTCAGTTTGACCTGAGTACAGGATTTTCACCGTCGTCACGGAGTTTTTGCCTCAAGCTTGCTTCTGTTAACGTAAATACGAGTTTGTTTTTTTTGCTCACTGGCGACTGCGACTTTCTCCTGTAGCAGGATAGCACACACACCAGAATGTGAATCTTGTGTGACTGAGTTAGGATGTGTACATATATATATATATATATATATATATATATATATATATATATATATATATATATATATCCACAAATTTTTTCCCATAAGGAAAAAATTTAATTTTGTAGGGGCGTAATGTCACGAATCAAATTCGCGACATTTCCCTTTTGTGAGAAGCCACGAACTATTAGTGGAAAACTCACTGTGTATCGTTCAGTTAACTGCTCATTCGGACGGAAGCTTTGTCAAATCAATTTTTCATTGTCATACGTGATCGTCTTTGTGTGAGACATTAGCGCTTCCGCTGAGCGATTTGTTTTGGGCGCGTTTCACTCACTCGACCGTTAAAAAATGCGGCCTACTGCTCCCTTTTTTTCCCACGACTTACTCAGTCGAGTGTTTGCTGTGACGGAGAGAGGTCCTGTGCTCCAGAAGTGAGAGTAGAGAGAGGTCAGCTAGTACCCAGACTCCGCTTGACACAGTTTCTCCAAGCTCCCACCCTTAGCTCTCCAGCTTTGGGTGATACACCGCATTCATCGACAAGTATTTCATTTTTGTATTTTCCTAGTCTTAAGAGTTTAATTAAGGTGTTTTTCCTAGGCGTAAGAATTTAGCTCGTGTGTGAGTGAGTGAGTGCGATCTCATTAATTTTATTTGAAATGTAACGTTAAATTTATTTTTGTAATCAATAAATTAACAGTTCTTTTTCTTGAGCTTAATGTAATGTAAACTCTTGTTTCATTTCTCCACAATTAAGCTTATTTCCCATATAGCTCCTAGCTTGCATAAACGTTTTGCTATTCATAACTGGTACTTAGGCCAGTCTTGTATTAAACTTAAAATCCGTTGTGCCACCTAGGAGTTAAGCACCAGCAAGAGCCTGATATTATTATTAGTATTAGTTATTTATTGTCAGGGGTGAAGTAACTTTCTCCAGAGGCTAACAGTACTAAGAAACAGCAATTGAGTAATTAGTCTCTGCTGTGTACTGTTGAGGAAGTTTATAAATTCTCGTTCTTAGAGAACCGTGCAAAGAAGTCAGCGTAAAGTAATCATTGCTTGATTTAGTAAGACGATCATTGTCCCTGCTCTTCAATGTTATTGAATATTATTATCAATTAAATAATATTTAGCATTTATTTAAAAAAAAACGTGATATATTGAAAAACCCCGTGACAGGAATGTATGCTTCCATGCCTGAGAGAATAACCTCCGTAATGTGCAAGGCACACTCAGATGGCTCCCGGCCATGGAAGCAATAATCATTCCAGGGAAAATCAAAGAAGTATTGCCTGAGGGCCTCCCAATCCGCGGCTCCAAAATGCCACAGACGACGTTTCCCTGGAGGGTCCACAGGCCGTACCGGAGTGATAGGAGAGGTTAAGGTTGTGATCGGAGGAGCCCAACAGAGAGAAAAGATTAACAGTGTAAACAAAAGGATTAGTTGTGAGGAGGAGGTCAAGTATGTTGGACCTCTCTCCAAGGCGGTCTGGGATACGGGTAGGGTGCTGTACAAGCTGCTCTAGGTCATTAAGGATAGAAAAGATGTAGGCTTGTTCACCAGGTGGATCAGTGAAAGTAGAGGAGAGCCAAAGGTGGTGGTGAACATTGAAATCTCCTAGAATGGAGATTTCAGAGAAAGGAGAAATGGATAGAATGTGTTCCATCGTAGAAGTAAGATAGTCGAAGAATTTTTGATAGTCAGTAGAATTAGGGGATAAGTAAACAGCACAGATATATTTAGTCAGAGAATGACAGGAAAGCCGAAGCCAGAGTGTAGAGAATTCAGAAGAATCGAGTTCAGGAACACGAGAGCAAGATAAGTCGTTGCGTATATACACACAACAGCCACCTTTGGCTTTGAAATGAGTATAGAGAAAGTAGGAGGATACAGAAAAGAGTTTGCTGTCAGTTGCCTCAGACAGCTGAGTCTCAGTTAAAAAAAGAAGGTGAGGTTTAGAGGAGGAGAGGTGGTGCTCAACAGAGAAAAAGTTAGAGGAAAGGCCGCGAATGTTGCAGAAATGAAGAAGAAGAGAGTCAGACAGTGGTTCCAGGCACCTTGAGTCGTCACCGGGAGAGGGGCGGATGGTGGGGGCATTTATGGTCCCTCCCCCTGGGGACTCCGATGCTGGGTGATGAAACGCCATGATTCTTTTTTGAATTTTGGAAAAGGAAGTGTAGTGTGTACTGTGCATGTAGTTTGGTGTAGATAGGTAGAGAAATTTGTGTTGGAGAGCATGCTGGCCTACTCTCTGTGTAACTGAGACACACACACACACCCTACCACGCTACACAAGCATGATTAAATGAGCTCTCTCTCTCTCTCTAAGGTGAGGTGAAAATGTATGAGATAAAAAGGAAGAAAGAAGCAATGAAGGAAGGATGGATGTGAAAGGGATGAAAGAAAAAACCAAGAAAATAATAACATGGAGAGAGAGAGAGAGAGAGAGAGAGAGAGAAAGAGAGAGAGAGGGGGGGGAGGGGACTAATGTGAAGTTCCAACAGTGTGTCTTTCTCCCGAGAACGATTGGGTAAATACTGAAGAGAATTTCAATATATTTGCCGCCTTTCCCTCCCCCCCCCTTCTCTCTCTCTCTCTCTCTCTCTCTCTCTCTCTCTCTCTGTGTGTGTGTGTGTGTGTGTGTGTGTGTATGTGAGAGAGAGAGAGAGAGAGAGAGAGAGGGGGGGGCTAATGTAATGTTCTAACAGTTTGTTTTTCTCCCGAGAACGATTGGGTAAATACTGAAGAGAATTTCAATATATTGGCCCCCCCCTCCCTCCCTCCCCTCTTTCTGTGTGTGTGTGTGTGT
Organism: Coenobita brevimanus; assembly: GCF_032717465.1. Lineage (NCBI taxonomy): Eukaryota > Metazoa > Arthropoda > Malacostraca > Decapoda > Coenobitidae > Coenobita > Coenobita brevimanus. Next base: position 21,974,886 of record NC_136977.1, read on the forward strand.
GTGTGTGTGTGTGTGTGTGTGTGTGTGTGTGTGTGTGTGTGTGTGTGTGTGTGTGTGTGTGAGAGAGAGAGAGAGAGAGTGAAAAAAAAAAAAAACTTTAAAATTAATTCACTGATAACGCTGCGAAATTATCAATTAATTATCACTTACGTGGGAGAGAGATGAGAGAAAAAAAGAGACAGAGGAGAGGAGGGAAAGAGAGAAGTGTGAGAGGAACAGGGGAGGGGAGAGACTGGGGAAGAGACGAGGGGGAGAGAAAG
>NC_136977.1:21977645-21990145 GCF_032717465.1 Coenobita brevimanus
CTTCCTCTTTTTCTTCTTCTTCATCTTCTTCTCCTCCCCTACCTCTTATCTTCTACCCTTCCCTTCTTCTCTACCCCCTTCCCCCCTCCCCCTCCCTGACCCCTCAGCCCCCCCCCTTCTACAGGTAAGCAATTTGTGGAGTGGTCACGCTTACACACACACACACACACACACACACACACACACACACACACACATACACACACACACACGAGATTTAATTTCCTCTTACTTTCCAGGCTGTCTCCTCTTCCTCTTGATACAAGGAGAGAGAGAGAGAGAGAGAGAGAGAGAGAGAGATACATTAACCCCTTCACTACGAGGCCCTCCTTAAAGGTAATATAAATCGTCTACAGATTGCACGAATAAAGTAATGACGTCATGGTATTGCAAGGGTCAAGGGATGCAACGAGGTTATCCTTATCTGCAATCCACACAATACTGCCTCATTGACTCCCATTCCCGTATCGCATTATCTATGTTCTTTTATAGAGGGATGCATTAGCTTGAGAGAGAGAGAGAGAGAGAGAGAGAGAGAGAGAGAGAGAGAGAGAGAGAGACCCCTGAACCATCTTATCATCACATCCCCCTCTCAATATCACACACACACACACACACACACACACACACACACACACACACACACACACACACACGACTCACTTGTTCTTCACCTTTTCCGTACCGTGATTAGCGTTTACATGTTCATGGAGACGAGGTAAAAAGCAATCACCTCTAATCATCTCCTTTTTACTTTACCTAAAATTGCCCTTTACTTTAACTTACCTAGAACTGCCCTTTACTTTATATTGACCTAAAACTGCCTTTTACTTTAACCTGGCACAGAATGACCCACAGGTCATGGCGAATGATCAGAAGAGTGGATGATGAACTGAATGAAAGGAAGGCAATGATTGATTATGTGTGTGTGGATGAATGGATGTGAAGATGTGTAATGGATGCAAGAGCTTATAGAGGTTGGGGAAGTGGACTTTCTGACCACCACTTGGTGGTGGTCAGAATGAAGGTCCAAGTAAAATGGAGAAATAGAAGTAGTGAAGGACGGAAGGGAGGAGTAGTTGCAAGGACAGTGGAAAGGTTACAAGAGGATGAGAAAAAGGCAGAATATAAGAGAGAAGTGGAGGAACGATTGGGTAAATATGAACTGGAGCAGATGGGGGACGTGGAAGGTGTGTGCAAGATATTCACAAAAGAAATAAGTGCAGCATGTGAGGTGGTGTGTGGGGTGAAAAGACGACGAAAGGGGATGCAGGGAACAGCATGGCGGAATGAAGAGGTGAGAGAGGCTGTGGCACAAAAGAAAAAAAAAACATATAATGAATGGATGAGAAATAAGGGCGTGGAAGAAGTTGAGAGACGGAAGAGAGAGTTATATGTAGAAAGGAAGAGAGAGGTGAAAAGATTAGTAAGAGAAAGAGGAGAGTGGGTGAGAAATTTGGAAGAAATTGGAGTGTAAAGTGGAGGGACTGTAAGAAAATGTTCTGGAAAGAGGTAAAGAGAGTAAGACAGAGTGGCAGTGAAGTTAGTAGGGGAGTGAAAGATAAAAATGGTAGATTATTAGTGGAGAGGGGAGAAAAAGTGAGCAGATGGAGAGAACACTTTAAGGAATTACAGTATTTAACATAGAGAATGAAAGTAATGCGAATATAAGTGGCTGGGGAATGGCTGGGAGGAGGGAGGTGAGAAGACAGGAAGAAATCAGTATGATGGAAGTTGTGGAAGCAATAAAGAAAGTCAAAATGGGGAAAGCCCCAGGAATTGATGGAGTGTGTAATGAAATGCTGAAGCATGGGGGAGAGATAGTGGTAAAGTGGATGCGGAAGATGTGCAGATTGGCCTGGGAGGAAGGTAAAGTTCCGGATGATTGGAAGTCAGGTATAATTATTCCCTTGTACAAAGGGAAAAGGGGAAAAGAAGTGTGTGGTAATCAAAAGGGCATTTGTCTTCTTAGTGTAACAGGAAGAGTATATGGTAAGATAGTTACTGACTGGGTTAGGGAAACAGCAGAGGAATTGGTTGGAGAAGAACAGGAAGGCTTTAGGAAGGGAAGAGGTTGTGTAGATCAGATATTCACTCATAGATCTTTAGTGGAAAAGTTTCTAGAGAAAGGAAAGAAGTTGTATGCGGCCTTCATGGATCTGGAGAATGTAGATGACAGGGGGCATAGACAAGGATTGTGGAAAGTATTAAAAATATATGGAGTAGATGGGAAGTTGTTCAATGCTGTGAAGAGTATGTATGAGGGCGCTAAGGCTGCAGTGAGTGTGGATAGTGAAATGAGTGAAGTTTCCTATTTGAAGGTTGGGTTGAAACAGGTATGTGTCATATCTCCATGGTTGTTCAATCTGTACAAGGCTGAGGTTATAACAGAGATAAAAGGTAGGACAGTGGATGTTGGAGTGGCCGTAGTGAGAGAGGGAAGTGTTTGGAAACTCCCTGTACTGTTGTTTGCAGATGATACTGTGTTGTTGAGTGAAGACGAAGGGGAGCTGCAGGGCCTGGTGGATGAGTTTGGGAAAGTGTGTAAGAAACAGAATCTAAAGGTGAATGTAGGGAAGAGTAAAGTGATGGTCTTTGAGAGAGGTGAAGTCAATGAATGTACAGTGAGGTTGGATGGTGAGGAAATGGCAAATGTGAGTACATTTAAATACTTGGGTAGTGTGATGAGTAAGGATAGAAGTTTGGAGGATGAAGTGCTTGAAAGGGTACAACAAGGAAGAAAGGTTGCTGGTTCCTTGATAGCAGTGATAAGAAACAGGGAAGTGGGCTTGGAAGTGAAAACGTTACTAAATGACAGTATTGTGATAGCAACTCTAACGTATGGAAGTGAAGCTTGGACGTTATTGGAGGGACACAAGTCAAGAGTGAGAGCAGTGGAAATGAGTTATTTAAAAGGAGCATGTGGAGTCACATGGAGAGACAGACTGACAAATGAGGATGTTAAGGGGCGTTGTGGTGTGGATGTGGATGTGATAGGAAGCGTTAGGAGAAACACACTGAGGTGGTTTGGCCATGTGGAGAGGATGGAGAGTGAGAGACTGACAAGGAGAGTGTATGTGAATGAGGTGGAGGAGGAGAGAGTGAAGGGGAGGCCAAGGATGAGATGGAGGGATGGAGTGGAGAGGTATATGAGAGAGGGGGTGTGAGTTCGGAGCAGGGTAGTGAAATGCCGGGGGACAGGACGACGTGGAGGCGATTTGTTTGTGGCCACCCCATTCGGGATTAAGGCATTTGGCAATAGATAGATAGATAGACTTTAACCTGACCTAAAATTGTCCTTTCCTTTAACTTGACCTAAAATTGCCCTTTACTTTAACCTAAATTTGCGCTTTACTTTAATCTGACCTAAACTTGTCCTTTACTTTAACCTGACCTAAAATTGTCCTTTACTTTAACCTGACATAAAATTGCCCTTTACTTTGACCTAAAATTCCCCTTAGTTTAACCTGACCTAAAACTGTCCTTTACTTTAACTTGACCTTAAACTGCCTTTTACTTTGACCTAAAATTGCCCTTTTCTTTAACTTGACCGAAAATTTTCCTTTACTTTTTCTTGACCTAAAATTGCCCTTTACTTCAACTTGACCTAAAATTGCCCTTTACTTTAACTTGGCCTAATATTGCCTTGTACTTTAACTTGACCTAAAATTGCCCTTTACTTTAACGACCTTAAATTGCCCTTTATTTTAACAACCTAAAATTGCCCTTTACCTTAACTTGACCTAAAATTGGCCTTTACTTTAACTTGACCTAAAATTATCCTTTACTTTAACTTGACCTATAATTGCCCTTGACTTTAACATGACCAAAAATTTCCCATTATTTTGACCTAAAATTGACCTTTTCTTTAACTGGACCTAAAATTCCCCTTTACTTTAACGACCTAAAATTGCCCTTTACTTTAACTTGACCTAAAATTGCCGTTTATTTTAACGACATAAAATTAACCTGACCTAAAATTTTCCTTTACTTTAACCTGACCTAAAATTGCCCTATACTTAAACTTGACCTAAAATTGCCCTTTCTCAGTCTTAAATATTAAATTGTAAAACGAGATTAACCAACTACCACTTCCACACATCCACTATTCACTCTTCCACTTCCCACACTACCCTCCACCAGTCACGAAGAAGTGCTATGGAATGAATGAGCAACCGTAGCAGTATTTTTTTCTGATACTGAGCGAAATAAGCAGCAAAACGTAGTCAGACTGGAGAATCGATTTGACTAGTAACCAAGGAGACTCATTCCTACCCCATAACGAGGGATCGAATTTCAGGCCACCACAATGTAATATTAGAGTTCTAAGCAGTCCAGTTCCATCAGAAAAAAAAATAATAAACATAGATAGGATGATGAAATAATAAATATGAAGAAAAAAAAAACAATTAAATATAAAAATAGGGTAATAAAAAAAGATCCATTTTCTGCTCCAGAAAACATCGCTATTGTTTCTTCATTATTGTAAACATCATCCCATTTTCTGATAATATGGGGTACTTGTAAACATCCCATTTTCTGATGTTTGGGGGAACTTGCACACATCCCATTTTCTGATGTTAGGGAGCACTTGTAAACATCCCATTTTCTGATGTTAGCACTTGTAAACATCCCATTTTCTGATGTTAGCACTTGTAAACATCCCATTTTCTGATGTTAGGGGGTACTTGTAAACATCCCATTTTCTGATGTTAGGGGGTACTTGTAAACATCCCATTTTCTGATGTTAAGGGGTACATGTAAACATCACCCCATTTTCTGATGTTAGGGGGTATTTGTAAACATCATCCCATTTTCTGATGTTAGGAGGTACTTCTAAACATCCCATTTTCTGATGTTAAGGGGGGTTCTTGTAAACATCCCATTTTCTGATGTTAAGGGGCACTTCTCCGTTACCCCCTTCACTACTGATCACGCCTGTCTACTTTCACTCATTTAATAGCCTCACAATCTTATGTCAATGAAGGGAAGATCTAGCAGTGAAAGGGTTAATGGACTGGTGAAGGGGAGTGAAGGGGAGGGAGGAGGAAGGGGAAAGGGAAGGGGAAGGATAGGGAGATGGAGGAGGAGGATGGGTCAAATTCCAACCCGCCTATAAGAGCCTGAGATGGAGGGTAGATGTGCATAGATGGCTGGGTATGTGATAGGGATGGGGGTAGACGTGGCCGATGGAGGGGGCAGATAGAGTTGAGAGAGAGAGAGAGAGAGAGAGAGAGAGAGAGAGAGAGATGGGGGGGGACATGTGGAGACAACAGCATCGCTAGTGCGAGGTAAATCCTATTAATCCTTACCATGCAGCCTTCACCTCCAGATGAGAGAGAGAGAGAGAGAGAGAGAGGACGTACCATTATTTCCCCTCTCTTTCTCCACCAATTCACCCTTCTCTCTCTCTCTCTCTCTCTCTTTCACACACACACACACACACACACACACACACACACACACACACACACACACACACACACACACACAAGCTTACCGTAATCATAAAGATATGGTTACAAACTGAATCACGACAACCTGACCACTTATCTCTCTCTCTCTCTCTCTCTCTCTCTCTCTCTCTCTCTCTCTCATATCCTCCCTACCTCTCCGCCTTCTCGCTCCTCCTTCTTTCCCTTCCTCTTTTCCTCTCCTCCTTCCCCTCTCTCCCCTTCCCCACCCCTCCGTTCTTCCCGTCCCTCCTCCCTCTCCTCCTCCGTTTCTGCCTCCTCCTCACTCACCTCTCCCCGTCTCCCCTCTTGCCTCCCTTGTTTCTCCCCTCTTTCCTCTCCCCTCCTCCATTTCTCCCCTCACTCTCTCCTCTCCCTCAAACCCCCTCCTCCCCTTACTACTCTCCCCAAACCCTCCCTCTCCTCTTCCCCCCTCCATCTCACTCCAGCCTTCCCTTCTCTCAAACAACCTCCCTTTTCCCCCCTTCCCCTCCCCCTATGCCCCTTCCCCTCACCCTCCCTAGCCTGTAGCCCGTCACGTAAGATGCAGTAGCCCGTAGCCCTTCAATGGCAGCCCTCAAGGAAGCTCTCAGTAGCCTTGTAGTCTCTAAAAGTCTGTCTTTCACACTATCTGGATCTGTCACAGGCTGCTAAGATCTGGCCAGACTGAGAGATGAAGTGACTTGGAAGGCTTGCAATCTCCCTTCATTACCTCCAAGCTCAGGACGTGTGAAAAAAACTTAGTGGATCTTAAGACGTAAAATATCTTAGTGGATCTCAAGACTTAAAAAATTTTAGTGGATCTTTAGACTTTAAAAAAAAAAAAAAACTTAGTGGATAGTAAGACAAAAAAAAAAAATCTTAGTGGATCTGAAGACGTAAAAAATCTTAGTGGATCGTAAGACGTAAAAAATCTTAGTGGATCTTAAGTCATAAAAAACTCTTAGTGGATCTTAAGTCATAAAAATATCTTGGTGGATCTTAGGACATGTAAAATAATCTTAGTGGATCTTAAGACGTAAACAGTCTTAGTGGATCTTAAGTCATAAAAATATCTTAGTGGATCTTAGGACATGTAAAAAAATCTTTGTGGATCTTAAGTCATAAAAAAATCTTAGTGGATCTTAAGTCATAAAAAAATCTTAGTGGATCTTCAGCCATAAAAATATCTTAGTGTATCTTAGGACATGTAAAAAAAAACCTTAGTGGATCTTAAGACATGTTCGCAAGTGACAGGTGAGCAGTTACTTTACATGTTGCGATTTTAGGGCCAGGTAGTGTTCAGACAGGTGAGTAACGTAATTAGTGCCCAGGTGAGCTACACTCGATCTGCCTTTCCCTGACGGAACTGGACTAATCTCTAATACTGGAAATTGCTGGAAAGCAAATTAGCCTTGGTTGTGGGGTACGAGTCTCCTTGGTTACTTGTCCATTTTCACTCCAACTTGGCCCAGATTTTCGTCCTTTTTGTAACTTATTTCACGTAGCTCGGTGGCAGAAAAATATCAGTCTCCTTGATTACTAGTCCAATTTCACTCCAACTAAGCCCATTGATCGTCCTTTTTGCAGCTTATTTCACGTAGCTCGGTGGCAGGAAAAAAAATGTGTCCTTGGTTACTAGTCTATTTTCACTCCAACTTGGCCCTGATTTTCGTCCTTTTCCAGCTTATTTCACGTAGTTAAGTGGCAGAAAAAAACAATGCTACGGCTCTACATCCTTCCCACAACACTTATTCGTGACTAGCATCATATTTCAGTGCTAGGCTATTGGCACAACTCAGAACTGAAGGTGAAGAGATGGCAGTTTTAGGCCAAGATTGAGTAAATGGAGTATAGGCAAAGAAATTCCCCAATCGGACTACACCTTTGTCAACCAAAAAAAAAAAAAAAAAAAAAACACGCGCCATAGATCAAATCCCGGCAGTATCGGAGAAAAATTAAGTTCATCAAGAGCAGGCGTTTGGGGATAGCAGGGGGGGGGGGATTACTTTGCATGCTGTGAATTTAAAGCCTCTTAATGTCTGGACAGGTGTGTAGCCTAATTAGCGGCAGGTAAACAAATGATTTAAAAGGTATGCAGGCGAGTCATTACCGGGATGCTCAGGTGCCCGGGTACACAAATGTTCCTCATCTACTTCCCTATCCCTCATCTACTTCCTTATCCCTCATCTATTTCCTTATCCCTCATCTATTTCCTTATTCCCCATCTACTGCCCTATCCCTCATCTACTTCCCTATCTCTCATCTACTTCCCAATCCCTCATCTACTTCCCTATCCCTCATCTACTTCCCTATCCCTTATCTACTTCCCTATCCCTTATCTACTTCCCAATCCCTCATCTACTTCCCTATCCCTCATCTACTTCCCTATCCCTCATCTACTTCCCAATCCCTCATCTACTTCCCTATCCCTCATCTACTTCCCTATCCTTCATCTACTTCCCTATCCCTCACCTACTTCCCAATCCCTCATCTACTTCCCAATCCCTCATCTACTTCCCTATCCCTCATCTACTTCCCTATCCCTCATCTACTTCCCTATCCTTCATCAACTTCCCTATCCCTCATCTACTTCCCTATTCCTCATCTACTTCCCTATCCCACGACAGAAGGATGGTAGACTGCACGAGAAAGTAGGGCCACAACAACAACAACAACAATAACTACTACTACTACTATTACTACTACTACTACTACTATTACTACTACTACTACTACTACAATAACAATACCTACTTCTATAACCGTACTGCTATCTCCAAATCCACTACTACTACTACTACTACTACTACAACTACAACTTCTACCACCACCACCACTACTACTACTACTACTACCTTTTCCCTCAGAACAAAATCACCTTAGCCTAAACGAAACACCAACTAAAATACTTAGGTGAACAGGCGTGCATGCAGGTGTATCGACAGGTGTACATCCTAATTAATCTCACCTGGACACACGTGCATACCAGGCAAACTATGGTATACTGCTTCAAATACTACAACTGGTATACCTAAACAGCGGGTATGGGCGTGAAACTGGTATGAGGGGAGGAGTATGGGGTGTGTATGATGCAAGATGGTTTGGAGTAAGTAAAGGTTTGGTTATACAGATTGTGTATGTAAGTGGATGTTTACATATATTAATGCTTACATACATACATGAATACATACATACTATCATACACATACATGCTTACACACATACCGTACATATATACGGTACATACATAAAGCACAGTCATACACACACATACTTACACACAAACATACATAAAAACGTGTGTACAAACATACATTATTAACCTAAATGGAGACACAGAGCTTCAATTAAAGTATAAAAAAGAGTTGATACATAACATCATTTTTCTGGAAGATTCAACTCAAAATATGAAAAAAAAAAAATAGTTATTAGTATTTTTTCGTACGTGACTCCAGCACATCTGTCTTGCAAGGAGTTACTTCTCTCGATTTTCCTGTATGGCTGGTGGTCGGAGGGACTAGAGGGTGGGGGGAGAGCCTTCTGTATGCTATCTTTGTCTTTACCTTCTGAAATGAGAAAAAAGTTTATTATTACCAAGGCTGGATTACACAGTAGGGATTCTAGGGTCTCTCTCTCTCTCTCTCTCTCTCTCTCTCTCTCTCTCTCTCTCTCTCTCTCTAATGAATATGTTGGGCACCCACAATAATACTCAGTGAACAAGTATGCAAAAATGGTTTCTCTCTCTCTCTCTCTTTCTCTCATTAATTCACTAGACATACAGCCGCTAATATTATGTACAGGATTAGAGTGCAAAAAATGAATAAAAATCAACACGCAATGTAAGAGAGAGAGAGAGAGAGAGAGAGAGAGAGAGAAGGGAAGGAAGGTACCGAGGGAAAGAAAATTAAGAGATATAATTATAAAAGAGAAACTGAGAACAGACGAGAGGGGAAGGAAAGTAGGAAGGTAAAAGGCTGGGGAAGGGAAGGGAAGAGAAGAGAAGAGAAGAGAAGAGAAGGGAGGAGAGGAGGAGAGAATAGAAAGGAGGAGAGAAGACGAGAAGGGAAGGGAATTGGACGGAAGAGCAAAACTAGCCTAGCTTTCATACACCCATAAACAAGTCAAGTAATTAAGACCAGTGTGTGTGTGTGTGTGTGTGTGTGTGTGTGTGTGTGTGTGTGTGTGTGTGTGTGTGTGTGTGTGTGTGTGTGTTTGTGTGTTTAAGATGCTACTCACACACACACGGCAGCCAGTAGCCCCAGTGGCCTCTAATCTCTCTCTCTCTCTCTCTCTCTCTCTCTCTCTCACACACACACACACACACACACACACACACACACACACATTAAATGAAAATATCAATCACTTATAACGAATTTACTATGGCCTGATAAAGATCCCTAACCTCTTTTCAGCTCAGCTGGTGGCCATGTGTAGTCAGAGTGAAGGGATAATTTGACTAGTAACCAAGGAGATTCATACATGGCTCATAACTAAAGCTTACTGAATATATGCATCCACGACTTGGTATTCAAATTGAAGAGGTCAACTGTCTATCTATCTATCTATGTATCTATCCATCTGTCTATCTTTCAAAATATTTATCTATTTACCTATCCATATATTTATCTATTTATCCATCTGTCGACTTATCCAACGGTACTTAAATTCCTACTTTTCTACGAATCTAAACTACTTACCTACCTACCTGCCTACCTACATATCTACCTACTTACCTACCCATCTATTTTTTCTCTCTTCTCTTAACACCCCTTGCCATACCATTCACACCACCACCATACCATAAACATACCAGGTCTCTCTCTCTCTCTCTCTTTCTCTCTCTCTCTCTCTCTCTGTTTATAAACCCCGCAAGTACATATGCATACATTCTAATTCACACACACACACACACACACACACACACACACACACACACACACACACAACACCATATAATCAAGCAGTCACCACAATTTGCCACAGCTATAACCACAGTGGCTCCAGATCACACGTGCGCTTTTGCCACACCACCACATTCACCACAACCACCACACCACCACACCTGGCCCCAGCACCGAGAGAGGCGCATGCAAATGGGAGGGGGGGGTGAAGAAAGGACAGAAGATGAAGAAAAAATGAAAATGGAAGCAAAAGAAAAATACACACCCCTCCAGATCCTGCAGGTGTGTGTGTGTGTGTGTGTGTGTGTGTGTGTGTGTGTGTGTGTGTGTGTGTTAATAGCTTACAGTATGGAATTATAAGCCTGATATATTTACGTGTACACCTCTACCCCTACAGCTTCTACACACACACACACACACACACATACACACAAACACACACACACACAGACACACACACACACATGATAGAGGCCGCCGATACCCCCATTAAGGCAGTGATTGGCTGGAAGACTGATGAGAAGGGGGCAGAGGGTGGATGGGTGGAGGGGTGGAGAGGCTGGGTGGATGGGTAGAAGAAGAGGGGAAGTTTGTGTAAATATGTAGGTAGGTAGGTAGGTAGGTAGGCAGGTAGGTATGTACTTAGGTAGGTGGTTGGGCGAGTGAGTGGATAGATAGGTGGATGGGTGGATAGATAGGAGGGTTGGTAGGTAGGTAGGTAGGTAGGTAGGTAGGTAGGTAGGTAGGTAGGTAGGTAGGCGGGTGGGTGGGTGGGTGAGTGGGTGTGGGGATGGATGAGTGAATGGAAGTGTGGGTCAGAGGACAGGAAGATGGATAAATGAATGTCTGAAAAACTGAGTGAATAAGCACACGGATGAGTCAGTGACGAACCAGATGAATGGATGGATGAATGAGTGGATAGGATAGTGAATGGATGGATTGAAGCATAGATGGATGAAGGAGGGATTGGATGAAGGGTTGAAAAAGTAAATTTCTGGGTAGATAAGTGAATGAATAAGTGAATGAGCAGGTAGATGAATAATCAGGTGTGTGAGTAGATGAGTAGACGAATGAGTCTCGGGATAGGGCCGATACAGGTCTATCTATTCATTCATCTATCTATGTCAAAAGGGTGAATGATGGATGGTGGTGGGGGAGAAAAAGTGTGTGTGTGTGTGTGTGTGTGTGTGTGTGTGTGTGTGTGAGAGAGAGAGAGAAAGAGAGAGAGAGAACGGCCTATTAGTATGCATTACGGACTAGGGCAGCTTGTATAGCTAGTCCATGTCTCTACCTCCCCTTGCTCACTATCTCACTCTCGCTCTATTTACCAACTCTCTCTCACTTAATCACCGTCTCGTACTTGCTGTCTCACTTTTACACACACACATAAAGCTTACTCACTCCCAGGGGAGCGCGGTAGCTCGGTGGTAGGGTGTCGGGCTCGTAATCGTGAGGTTGCGAGTTCGCGCCCCGCCCGGTGGCTGCCGTGCTGGGAGGGGTAGCGCTCTCCTGTAACCCTAGCAGGGCTATATGATCTGATGAGGTCTAGCTCAGGGATTATCCCCTTATCCCTTACTCACTCTCATAATAGACTCTTTCACACACACACACACACACACACACACTTTATTTTCTTCAATATCCCCAACTCCTTAAGACAACCTGATGTTCAAATACATTCTTTAAAAAAGGACAGATTTGACTAGTAACTAAGGAGACTCACATTTAAGACCCATGAAAATTTACCTATGGAATTGGTCGTAAAAACAAAAATCACAAGGAAAGGTTAAGACACTTTATTTTTTCTTTAATGTTGCAGATATTTTCCAAGATGAATAAAATCGTCTGGAAGGAGAGATAGAGATTATTTTCAGTTCCATCTCTGCTTCCATTATTTCCAGCTCCATCTCAACTTCATGGCGAAAGGCTTCTCCTACAAAAAAAATCGTCCAGTGGCAGTAAAAATTCGCAGGTAAGGGGTTAGTTAGGATGAATTCTATACTCTTTTTATTCTAACTTGGCCTAAAATTGCCTTCTCTCCACCTCGAATGCTGAGTTTTAGCAAGAGATTAGCATTAGAATAGCATGCTAGTCACAAAGAAGCGCTATGGAAATGATGACGTAGTTTTGTCTACATGATATAAAGGGACGAAAATCTGGG
>NC_136977.1:22000145-22002645 GCF_032717465.1 Coenobita brevimanus
CCATACCCAACCCCAACCCAATACCACCCCTACCCAATCCCACCCCAATACCACCCCTACCCAATCCCCCCTCAATACCCATCTTATCCAATCCCACCCCAACACCCATCTTAACCAGTCCCACCCCAATACCACCCCTACCCATTCCCACTCCAATACCCACCTTACCCAATCCCACCCCAATCCCACCTCAATACCCACCTTACCTAGTCCCATCCCAATACCACCCCTACCCAATCCCATCCCAATCCCACCCCAACCCAATCCCACCCCAATACCCCACCGCAATACCCACCTTACCCAATCCCACCCCAATACCACCCTTACCCAATCCCACCCCAACACCACCCCTACCCAATCCTACCCCAATACCACCCCTACCCAATCCCACCCCAGTACCCACCTTACCCTATCCCACCCCAATACCCACCTTACCCAATACCACCCCTACCCAATCCCACCCCAATACCCACCTCACCCAGTCCCACCCAAATATCATCCATACCCAATCCCACACCTACCCAATACCATCCATACCCAATCCCACACCTACCCAATCCCATCTCAATATCCCTCCTACCCAATCCCATCCCAATACCATCCATACCCAATCCCACCCCTACCCAATCCCATATCAATATCCCTCCTACCCAATCCCACCCCAATACCACTCCTACCCAATCCCACCCCAATACCACTCCTACCCAGTCCCACCCCAACACCCACCTTACCCAATCCCACAACAATACCCACCCTACCCTATACCACCCCTACCCAATCCCATCCCAAAATCATCCACCACCTTCCCCCCCCCTCCCCACACCCCCTACTCTCTGTTTGTGACCTGAGGAGGGGGTTTACACAGGTCTCCTTGGTTAATAATCAGATTTTCTCAAGAGTCTCTAAGCCAAGTGGTGGTATAGTAGTAGCAGTGGCAGTGGTAGTAGTAGTAGTAGTGGTAATGGTAGTAGTATAGTTAGTCGTAGTAGTAGTAGCAGGGTGGGAAAGGAGGTCCGGATGATGATAATAATACTGTAATAATAACAATAAAGTGACGAAGGGAAAAACAACAACAACAACAAGGAGGAGGAGGAGAAAATCAGTCAGGAAAACCAAACCACTGTATAGAAAAAAATATCGAAACCTCTCAAAAAATAAAATCGCCTGGAGGTATACCAAGAATAAACTAAATAAAAAAAATAAAAAAAAATAAAGGTGTCGAGAGGTCTGTAAGCGTACTTTTGACGGCCGCTGTACGTCTCTATCCTGTCCATCTCCTGACGTAAACAGAGAAAATTATTTGGGCAAAAAAACTGGAAAAAGGAAAAGACTCCCCTCCAATAAAGAAAACGGGAAGTGTGTAATTATCCCCTCACGCGATTTCTCAGCTAAGGCACAGAAATTCTCTCTCTCTCTCTCTCTCTCTCTCTCTCTCATCGTACCTCAGTCTAATTTTGAGAGAGAGACAGAAACATCGCCATCACCCCCTACCATTACGTGTACAAGCAGTTAAAACTCAGAATAATGGAAACGTAATAAACGACTGCTGTACTGAACATCTAATTTCACGTCACCAGGGTTTAAGTGTCCATCTCAATTCCCAAACACTGTGCCTCATCAATCTCCACCACACCCCCATCAATCTCCACCACTGCGTCATCATTTTCCACCACCGTGTCATCAATGCAGGTGTTAATGACCCCATGCTCACCTCAAACACACGCACCATCAACACCGACAGCTTACATGCATCTCACATTTCATTGCTCATTATTATCAACACAAGGAGTTTTTAGGTGTATCTATGTGTGTAGGTAGGTGCGTACATAGGTAGGTAGGTAGGTAGGAAGGAAGGTAGGTAGTTATGTAGGAAGGTAGATAGGTAGGTAGGTAGGATGGAAGGTAGATTGGTTTGGTAGGTTGATGAATACATAGCTAGGCAGGAATGTAGGTCGGTAGGTAGGTCTAGGTAAGTTGGTAGATAGGCAGGCAGGTAGGCAGATAGGTAGGTAGGTATAGGTAATCAGACAGACAGGTATGTAGGCAGGTGAGTTGGTAGGCTGGTAAGCAGGTATGTACTGATGGATATAATAATTTTAACAAAGTATCTTATAAATGTCTAATCCCACTTCGATCAAACTTGACATATATATATTGCATGGGCGTCAAGGAAGGCGTGATACGATTTTGGCGCAGGTCACATTAGGTCAAAGGTCAGGGGTCAAGGTCAAAGGCCAAGGTGCAGCGCGTTTTCATGAGTCAGTTCCAACTTATGTAAAAAAAAAAAAAAATCACATATAGACCTTATTTCATTTTTCTGCGATCATTTTCACACATGGATAACTTTGTATCATTTTGGTGCAAAAGGTTCAAAGGTCAAGGTCGCGAATCACCCTGCATAGTAGTAACGAGGGGTTAATGAAGGAAGATGTCTATTTAACCCCTTCAGTTCGAAAAATCTATCTGGAGCTTAATAAAACGTCAGTTAATTAAACACACA
>NC_136977.1:22005145-22010145 GCF_032717465.1 Coenobita brevimanus
GAAGGGATGACAGCAAGGAAGGAAAATGAGAGAAAACAAAAATAATAAAAAAAAATAATAAAAACAAATCAAACAAGAAAGTAAAGAGAAGAGAAGGAAAGGAGAAAATGTAGAAAAGAGAAGGGGAACCAATTAGAAAAGGCCAAAGGGTAGACACGCAAAGCAAAAAAAAAAAAAAAGAAATCAAAAGAGGAAGGAAAAATAATGAAGAAAAGGACAAATAAACGCACGGAAAAGGGAAAGGAAAACCCAAATGAAAGGTTGGATGAGTGAGACAATTAGCGTGTGTGTGTGTGTGTGTGTGTGTGTGTGTGTGTGTGTGTGTGTGTGTGTGTGTGTGTGTGTGTGTGTGTGGCTTACATGGGGAATGACTACCCACATCAGCACACACACACACGCACACACACACAACACACACACATACGGTACACACACGCTAATAATACTACGAACAAACTCTATCACACGCAGACACAAACACCCACCTCTTTCATCTACACGCATGCAGAGAGGTTGTGTGTGTGTGTGTGTGTGTGTGTGTGTGTGTGTGTGTGTGTGTGTGTGTGTGTGTGTAATTCACCGGGTCGGTCAGGATCACTTGATGGTCGTGATGGTCAGCTTTTACCCTCCCAGAAGGGAGCTGAGAGCTCATATAGTCCGATCTAAGGGCAAGGCTGTGACCTTCACACACGCACACACCCGTCCCCTTGCTCAAGGGGGACAGTAACCACCCACTTCGTCAGTGAAATTTTTCGCAACCTGAGCTAGGCGCGAACTCCCGTCCACCAGTTGGCAAGCGAGAACGTTACCACTGCACCAGTGTGTGTGTGTGTGTGTGTGTGTGTGTGTGTGTGTGTGTGTGTGTGTGTGTGTGTGTGTGTGTGTGTGTGTGTGACTGGAGACGGACTGACATGCCCATTGTATAGACACCTATCTATCTATCTATCAATCTGTCTGTCTGTCTATCTATCTATCTATCTACCTATATATATATATATATATATATATATATATATATATATATAGACAATCTGTCTGTCTGTCTGTCTGTCTGTCTGTCTCTCTCTCTCTCTCTCTCTCTCTCTCTCTATTATATATATATGTATAGGTAGGCAATCTCTCTGTCTGTCTTTCTCTCAGCTCCAGTTTTTATAATTTCCTTAATTATTAGAGTTTAAGTTTATACAGGACCTGGGTGTGTATGTCGTGTGTGTCTGTAACTCTCTCTCTCTCTCTCTCTCTCTCTCTCTCTCTCTCTCTCTCTCTCTCTCTCTCTCTCACTGATCAGACGCCGCCTGCAGGTGTATGGAGCAAGCCAGGTCAAAGGTCAGGCGGCGCCTCTCAGCCCCCCTCCCTCCCCCTCCCCCTCCCTGCCTACTGACGCGGCCGCTACAAGGAAAGAAGGGGAGGGGGAGAGGACGCCCTTGCATGTGGGAGAGGCGTGGGTGTGAGTGAGAGTGTGGGTGTGGGTGGGTGTGAGTGTGAGTTTGGGTGTGAGTGAGAGTGAGGGTGTAGGTGGGTGTGAGTGAGAGTGTGGGTGTGGGTGGGTGAAGTAAGTGTGGGTGGGAGTGTGTAAGCGAGTAAGAGTAATAGGTGAAGTGTGTGTGTGTGTGTGTGTGTGTGTGTGTGTGTGTGTGTGTGTGTGTGTGTGTGTGTGTGTGTGTGTGTGTGTGTGTGTGTGTGTGTGTGAGTGAGAGAGAGAGAGAGAGAGAGAGAGAGAGAGAGAGAGAGAGAACGTGGGTGCTTGTATCTTCAGCTCCTCGCGTCGGTAAAGCTCCCGAACACCACTTCCTAAGCGATTTATTTAGCTTTTTATTCTTAACTTTTGTGTTCCTTAGATCATTCCAATATCGCCATACTCTGCATACGTAAGACACAAAAGGATGTTAACAAGTCACATCCAAAAATAAATCGCTAAGGAAGAGGTGTTAGGGAGCCTTCTTAATACACCAGTTTTTCCCCTACTTTCGTCCCTACACCACTTTGGTTCCCGGTCAAAGGGTTATAAATTACCGAGATTGCGATCGGTCGAACCAGCTCTCTCTACTGCATCATTCCGCTCTCCCTCTCTCTCTCTCTCTCTCTCTCTCTTTTATCCTGTTTTGTGTTCATTTCCTTTTTTGTTCGATTTTGTTCATTTTAATCCTCTCTCTCTCTCTCTCTCTCTCTCTCTCTCTCTCTCTCTCTCTCTCTCTCTCTCTCTCTCTCACCCGTTTTCCCATACCAAGATCACCTTCATCTACTCACGCCGCCTCTGTTTATCTATCACGTCTACCACTGTCTATCTATTGACATCTACCCACTTTCACCCACACCCCCGTTAACCCCTTGAGACCGAGTTGAGACGATTTTATTCAATAGTTAAAACATAAATGTGTGTGTGTGTGTGTGAGAGAGAGAGAGAGAGAGAGAGAGAGAGAGAGAGAGAGAGAGAGAGAAATAATAGGAAGGTGAAACCTACAGGTAAATCCACCGTCATTTTACCTGTCCAAATCATTATATATCATTACACTAATAAAAAGGAAGGTGTTTTGTTACTGCAATGTGCAACTTTCTTGTATCGTACATGGGCACACACGCACACGCAAAAACGCACACAGCACGGTCACACGGCCATTATGATTTCACATATACATACACAAAACCCTTTAGACACATACATATACATGTACGCAAGTACGCACTTAGACGCGATTGCGCACATACATACATATATAAACATGACGTGCATGCAAACAATCTCAATACGCCCATCATCTCTCTCTCTCTCTCTCTCTCTCTCTCTCTCTCTCTCTCTCTCACACACACACACACACACACACACACACACACACACACACACACACACACACACGGACCCAATCATGTGAAAAACCACAAGGTACAAATTGAAGAGCAGTAGTTGGATGTTTCTCTCTCTCTCTTTCTCTCTCTCTCTCTCTCAATCTGTCTGTCTGTCTATTTGTCTATAATAGGAAACGGCTAGACGAAACAAAGAAAATTCTCTCTCTCTCTCTCTCTCTCTCTCTCTCTCTCTCTCTCTCACACACACACACACACACACACACACGGACCCAATCATGTGAAAAACCACAAGGTACAAATTGAACAGCAGTAGTTGGATGTTTCTCTCTCTCTCTCTCTCTCTCTCTCTACCTATCTATTTGTCTATAATAAGAAACGGCAAGACGAAACAAAGAAAATTCTCTCTCTCTCTCTCTCTCTCTCTCTCTCTCTCTCTCTCTCTCTCTCTCTCTCTCTCCAGGAAGAAAGGAATGAAAGACGAAACAAGGAAAAAGTTCTCCTCCCATTCAGTGATGAGCAGAGATGAATGAGAAAAATGAGAAAAAAAAAAAACGAGAAAATGAGAAAATTGGTGAGCCAGTGAGAGAGACCGAGAGAGAGAGAGAGATAGTGAGATGGTGAAATTAAAAGGGGGGTGAGTGAGAGAGTGAGGGAGATTGCAGGCTTAATCAAGAGGGTGAGTGAGTGAATGAAAGAGTGAGTGAGTTTGAGGGCTAGATTCCAAACTTAACACGTGTATGTGTGTGTGTGTGTGTGTGTGTGTGTGTGTGTGTGTGTGTGTGTGTGTGTGTGCTAAGGGAGAAAGGGAGGAGGGGCAGACAGATAAAGAAAGATATTAAATATGATAAATGGGGTGGTGAAATGATAATGAACACGGCAATTCAATTAACGTTACTGAGGAGGGATGATGAAGGGGAGAGGAGGGGAGGGGAGGAGGGAGGAAGGAATTTGAGAAAGGGGAGAGAGAGAGAGAGAGAGAGAGAGAGAGAGAGAGAGAGAGAAGGAGGAAATAAGTGGGAATTAACCTTAGAGACATAAACAGAAATTCTCCTCTCTGTCTGTCTGTCTGTCTATCTCTCTCTCTCTCTCTCTCTCTCTCACGACCCTCGGCCCCTCATTACCCCCATTTTCACCCACCCAACAGCCTCGTTAGAGTGGCCAGACCGGCTATTACTAAGCGCCGTTTTTTCTTCATTAAACACACTTTTTTCACTCTGGTTCTGTTTTATATGAGAGAGAGAGAGAGAGAGAGAGAGAGAGAGAGAGAGAATGTGTGCATCTATATTTTTTACTTTCAATTTATCTCTCCATATTTCTCATGTTAGTCTATCTGTCTATCTGCTTATCTGTCCAACTGTCTACCTACGTACAGTACCTACTGTATCTACCTAACTACCTACCTACCTATCTACCCATTTACCTACCTACCTATCTATCTATCTATCAGTTTATCTGTCTATCTCCTAACAGCCCCCGGCCTCTAATTACCCTCGTTTGACCCATCTAACAAGCTCATTAGCAAGGTCAGAACCACCATTATTACCCTCCATACTCCCTTTATTAAACACTTCCTCCCTTACCTCATTTATTTTTATTACCTTTATCCCCTTTACCTTCTTATCTTTATTTCATTTCGCTTCTAGTGTGGTGGTAGTATGGTAGTTGTATGGTGGTAGTACGGTGGTAGTATGGTGGTAGTATGATGGCAGTATGGTAGTAGTATGGTGGTAGTGTGGTAGTCGTATGGTAGTAGTATGGTGGTAGTATGGTGGTAGTATGGTAGTCGTATGGTAGTAGTATGGTGGTAGTATCGTGGTAGTATGGTGGTAGTATGATGGTAGTATGGTAGTAGTATGGTGGTAGTATAGTAGTAGTATGTGGTAGTATGGTACTACTAGTATGTTGGTAGTATGGTAGTAGTATGGTAGTAGTATGGTGGCAGTATGGTGGTAGTATGGTACTAGTAGTATGGTGGTAGTATGGTAGTAGTATGGTGGTAGTATGGTGGCAGTATGATGGTAGTATGGTAGTAGTATGGTGGTAGTATGGTAGAAGTATAGTGGTAGTATGGTAGTAGTATGGCAGTAGTATGCTGGTAGTATGGTAGTAGTATAGTGGTAGTATGCTGGTAGTATGATGGTAGTATGGTAGTAGTATGGTGGTAGTATGGTAGTAGTATGGTGGTAGTAAGGTAG
>NC_136977.1:22015145-22037645 GCF_032717465.1 Coenobita brevimanus
ATTTTACCATCAAAGGTTAATTTTCGACCTGGCATGGAGCGTAGAATTTATGAAGTGTCTAATAGCTGAATAAAAATATCTGGACTTAACCACACTTGGTAATAACTCCTCTCAGCATCTAAACTTAGGCAGGGAATATACTGTAGTGTTAGGATTTTCTAGGCATAATTCTCAGTATATATAATAAAGAGTTTGAGCAACATTCTAAAAATATGATTGAATTTGGATACTGAGGGTAATTTTTCCACAACGCTTGGAGAATGTAAGAGAAAGGTTATGGCATCTTGAGACAGGCTGGAAATCCCTTCTGAATGACATTCTTAGAGAGGGTGTCTCTCGGGGCACTCTTTCTGGCGACAAGAGTTCAGAGGTTCCTTGCTCCTGTGGGCTGATCCTCTGCCACTATCTCAGGAACTCCTCAAGGAGCATCTATCCCTTCAGTGCCTTCTCGAGAGACTAAAAAACCAACAGGGGACTACTTTGTTCTTGTAGCCCGTGCAGAGTCAAAACGGAAGGTGACAGTACGTACAAGCAGCAGGAGGGAGGAGGTGGGGCAGGGACCCAGTGAGCAGGTATGCAGGATGGGAATGTAAATGGGTGGAGCGGCCAATTTGTTCTGCTGGTCCCCTGCTGTGTCAGCGCCATTTATTCTCCTCAGCAGGTGAGTTCAAGCAGGAACCGGTGCTTTTAAGACACCTGTCCTCAGAATGCCTTGATGTGACTAACGGCAACCTCATTCACGCTGAATGAGGCTTTGTATGTCAGATCTTCACGCTTCAGACAGGAGTCTCAGTACTTGTAATATTTCAACCTAGAATTTCCTGTTATCTCGAAATTTGTCTGTCGTGAATACATTATGCCAATTCAGGGGGCTCAAAGGATGGATGTGTGCTATGAGTGTGAGTCTCGAGATCATTACACTCTCAGGTAATTTGTCATGGAATTTTCGTGGTTATGGAGGCGACTTGAAAAGCATGTGCGTGCGTGAAGCCCTGACGAGGTTTTAATGACCGACTGGCTTGGCATCCCTCCTCCACCACAACCACCACCACCACTACCACCACCATCACCACCACTACCACCACCACCACCAACCACACCTTTATATGTAGCACTGTCAGGAATTCTTAGACGCTTTCCACGCTCTGTACTCTGAGATACCTATATGACCATCATCATCATCATCATCATCATCATCATCACAGCAAGAATAAAACCAACAACAAGAATAACAACAGTGACAGCAACGGTACCAACATCCAAACACCACCACCACCTCAAGTACAACAAGAACAATAACACAAGAACACATACCCACCTTGCAGAACACCTACCCACCTTGCAGAACACCGCCGAGACAAGTAAGACATCCCAAGACATCGACGTGGGATTAGACAGGCTTTCAATACGCTCCTCAGGTGTGTGTGTGTGTGTGTGTGTGTGTGTGTGTGAGGGGGATTTCATGCGCATGGGAAAATATGTTGTATGAAAACAGCTATATCCCGAGAGAGAGAGAGAGAGAGAGAGAGAGAGCTGTATGTCCAGGTCCGTGTGTGTGTGTGTGTGTGTGTGTGTGTGTGTGTGTGTTTTGAGAGAGGTCATCTCGTTTTATGGCTAAAATTACCATAATAATATAATAAATAGTAGAAGCAGTTTTTACCTCTCTCTCTCTCTCTCTCTCTCTCTCTCTCTCTCTCTCTCTCTCTCTCTCTCTCTCTCTCTCTCTATTCCTTGGTTTCACCTCTCTTCTTTCCCCATCTCTCTCTCTCTCTCTCTCTCTTCCCCCATTTATTTTTTCCTGCGAAAAATACACCTAAAACGAAATGCAAAGGAAAACGCACACTTCTTTATGGGATTAGCGGCCGTATATAAGCAAGAGACAATGACCAGTGCCTTTTCATTTCGTTCACAGTCCATTTAAATTCGCTCACCTTTTTTTTACTTGAATATCGAAAAAAAAATAAAAGTAGGAATAAGACGCTACGTATAATCTTAAGAACGACAATAACATCTTAAGAACTAAGAACAAGAAGAATATCATTTTCCTTAACAATGGATCCCGGTGGCTCAGTGGTAGGGTGTTGGTCTTCTGAACTGCCTGTCAATCTCATTCATCGCGTACGCTAAACAATAACTTAAGAACAAAATAACAAAATAGTAAGAACTTTGTTACTCCAAAAATAACAACATAAATAAATAAAATACATGAGAGGACTTTTTTTACAATTCGATATGGTGTTCACAAGACTAAAAAACAAGAAAATAACAACAATAAGAACAGAACGGGAACAGAGAGAGAGAGAGAGAGAGAGAGAGAGGTAAGTATATTCAGACAGGTGGATCCGATGGTGATTGGGGATAATTAGGAGGCAGGTGATTGGGTGATTGGCAATTAATGATGATCGTGGGAGATTAGCAAATAGGAAAATGGTGTGTGTGTGTGTGTGTGTGTGTGTGTGTGTGTGTGTGTGTGAGAGAGAGAGAGAGAGAGAGAGAGAGAGAGAGAGAGAGAGAGAGAGAGAGAGAGAGAGAGATGGGGTCATTGTTGACAAAGGCTAGGGTAATATTGACTTTACCCCGATGATCACATCCTTAAGACCAGATTTTTATACTCTCTCTCTCTCTCTCTCTCTCTCTCTCTCTCTCTCACACACACACACACACACACACACACACACACCAAGAAAAAATACACAAAGAGAATCCTTACCTACCTATCTACCTACCTACTGAGATACATCTCATCTCATCAGCCGTTTGAGTATCCACTGCAGGACCGGCCTATCCCGACCGAAGTGGGGACGATACAGCCAATGTATCTCTACCGAGTGGCTTAGGCCCTAGTCACACTGCAGGTACGACTTGTCGCAAACCTGAAAATTGCGAAACCAGTCCCCGACCACGGAGGTCTCCGAGCAGTCGTGCCTCCGATCGGCTACCGGTGGTCGTCCAGTGTCTGTCCAGCGTCCGTCCAGTGGGCAGTCGAACGGCGACCATGGCCAGGTACACACAGGTCAAGACACCGACAAGTGGCCGGCCGGTCGTCGGCAGGCCGCCGACAAACGGCAGCCGGTCCACGTCCTGTCGCAGTTTAGACTGGGACCACTAGACTGATACCGGCCGCGGATTGGCCGGCGGCTGGTCTCGGTCCAGCCCACCACCTGTCGCTCGACCAATCGCCGGCTGGACGGCGGCCGGACTTCAACCACCACCCTGGACAGGAGCCTTGTGAACAGCGGCCGCCGCAGTCCAGTCGAGGCGTGACGGAGTGCGGACGGCCACCTCACAGAGTGGGCGGCGACCAGCCTCCGTGTGGATGGCAACCACTGCTTAAAAATCAGGTGTCGCCGACCAGTCTCAGTCTGTAAGCAGGCCAGATGCAGTCCAGCCGCCCACCGGGCGGCTTCCGTGCCACGACATTGGTGGTCGCGGGGAGGTTTTTCGTGCAGCACGAAAAACCTCGCGACGATTTTTTGGTCGCCATGGTGGCCTGCGGCTAGACCGAGACATATGAAGACCGGTCATAAACATCACCAAAACCACCCACGACTTGCAGGTGGCGGGTGGTTTGCGATAAGTCGTACCTGCAGTGTGACTGCGGCCTTAGGCTTTCTGGTAGAGATTGTATGTAGGGTGAGAAGTGCTTGTAAGTGTAATTGTAGTGTTGGAGTGGCTTTGGATGTGTGTGTAGTCTGTGAACCAAGTGTAATCGGCCCGTGCAAGCCGACTGGGTGCAAGCATACTTTATGGTATGCAACACTGGTTCAACCACGGCACCCCTTATGTCCGCCGATGCAGTACGTGGCCAGAAGAACGCTCCCAAAGTGTATTACGCTGGCGGGGCGCGAACACTCGTTCTTCAGTATACGAAAATGCATAATTTACCACTGTACCACAGAGGCTCCACTGAGATACATACCTCCATGCCTTCCTACAGAGCGAGAGAGAGAGAGAGAGAGTCAACCAAAAGTAGCCTAAATATAACAAGCAATAACTTTTGAGACCAAAGAAAAAAAAAAAAAAAAGAATGTATAATAACTAAACAAAAAATAAGAAGGGTAAGTGACCGGCCTATGACCCTAGTGGCATTACATAACCAAAAAAAAAAAAGACAAAGGACACAAACACACCGCACTCGCCTCTCAGGGATTCAAACCAAAGGGGCAGTAATAGTAGTGTTATGCTAAAGTCTCCCTTTATTTGGGCTCCGTCTCTCTTTTTCTCTCTTTTTTTCTCTCTCTTTCTCTCTTTTCTTCATCCGCTATTTGCCTTCTGCTTCACAAACAGGTAATTATTTTTCTTTTACCTCATTTTCTGTTATTTTTTCACGGGCAGACTCCCTCAAATTTGACCCCTGTTATTTTTCCAGATTTTTCGGATTCTTATGCTTTCGCCGTGAGAGAGAGAGAGAGAGAGAGAGAGAGAGAGAGAGAGAGAGAGAGAGAGAGAGAGAGAGAGAGAGAGAGAGAGAGAGAGAGAGAGTTATCTTAATTAATTGTTAGATATTCGTGGCCTTAACTGACTGGTGACTGTGTGTGTGTGTGTGTGTGTGTGTGTGTGTGTGTGTGTGTGCGAATCTCGACTAGTATGTAACAGACAGACAGATAAATAGATAATAGATAAGATAGATAGATAAACAAATAGATAGACAGATAGAAAGTCATAGATAGATAGAGACAGACAGAGAGACAGACCCAGAGAGGCAGATGGCAGTGGCGGTGGTGTGGAGAGGGGGGGTAGTGGATCTAGAGGTGGAGAGAGAGAAGTGGGGAGTGGAGGTGAATCCAGCTAGCTCCACAATTTTTCGTCAGTGAAGGAAGCTCCCTAACACCTCTTCCTTAACGGTTTACCTTTGGACACGTTTGGCTAATATAATTCTGTGCGTAATATTTAAGCAAAGTGTGGCCATACCGGAAGGATTCATTACACAGAGGATGGCAGTAAGGTGTAATAAGCAAAATAAATAGCTTAGGAGAAAGTGTTAGGGATTCTCCTTAATCGACTAGAATAACAGGATTAAGAGTAGGAGGGAGAGGGGGAGGGGAAGGGGAGGGGAAGGGGAGGGAGAGGGGTCATTTCCAAGTCTTAGGCACATGTGGGGAGGGGAGGGGGGAGGGGGAGCGTGGGGGATGTGTGTATGGGAGGGGAAGGGTAAGTGTGGGGGGGAAGAGGGTGATGGAAGAGGGGAAGGGGCTGTGAGAGGAAGGGGTAGAGTAGCGGAAGGGGGAGGGAGTGTCAGAAGGAGAGCAAAGGAAGAGGTAGGGGAAGAGGAGGGAGTACTGGGGAGATGGAGGTTTGTGGGAGGAAAGGGGAGAGGAAGAGGGTTGGGGAAGAGGGAGAAGAGGGTAGAGGAAGCTTTAGAGGAAGGGAGGGGAGTGGAGAGGGGAAAGGAGAGGTCGGAGGAAGGGGGAGAGAAAAAGGAGTGGAAGGGAGAGGAAAGCAAGAGAAAGGTGGGGACGTGGGGGGGGGGGAGTGGAAAGGAGGAAGAAGGTGTGGAGGAGAGGAAGGAGGGAGAGGGATGGTAGGAAGGAGGGAGGGGGATGCATAGAGAGGGAGGAAGAAAGGGAGGGAATAATGTGAGGAAGGTGGGAAGTTAATTAAAACAGGTAAATGCCCATCGATTGTCTAGGGTCATATAAGTGTGTGTGTGTGTGTGTGTGTGTGTGTGTGTGTGCGCTGTTTCTTTACCTGCCAATTTCCCCTGCCTTACCCACTCTGCCTTAATCTCTGCCTCAACATTTTCACCCTGCCTCACCCAGTTCACACTGTCTTCCCTGTTCATTACCTTGCTACATCCCCCTGCCTCACCCATAACCTCTGCCTCACCTGCCAACCCCCAACCTCCAGCTTGCCTCGCCCTGCCTCACTCCTAACCACGGCGTCACGTGCCTCACTCTGCCTCTCTGCCTGTTACTCCCCGCCCTGCCTCTCCTCATCCAAAAACTTCTTGCCTCCCCTTTACGTCTACCCTGCCTCTCTTTATCTTTCCCTGCCTCACCCTTTCTCTCTCTCTCTCTCTCTCTCTCTCTCTCTCTCTCTCTGCCTCAAACCTGCCTGACTCATAGCAACTCTCTCCTTTCCTTTCCTTCCCTCTTAAAATCCTTAATCGATCTTTCCTCAACCCAACCTCTCCTCTGCTCGTCTCCCCTGCCTCACCCTCTGCCTCACTCTCTGCCTAATCCCTGCCGCACCCTCTACCTCGCCCCTGCCTTAACCCTATCTAACTTCTCATCCTCTGCCTTACCCCTGCCTCACCCCTAAACTCTGCCTCACCCTCTTGTTTTACCCTCTACCTCACCCTGCCTCACCCAGCCCTGCCTAACCCCTGCCTAACCACGGCCTCACGCTTGCCAAACACACCCTCCAGCCCTGGCCGTCCTCACACACTCAAGAGAACACGCGGCGGGGAACACACATGCAGAACAAACACACAGAACAAACACTCCCTGGCCAGCCCTCGGAAAAGACCTGTTATTTGTTCTAAACATTTATACTTCCCGGGTATAACTGTGCCGAAGGGATGTGGGTGTAGGTGTGGGTGGGTGTAGCTGGGTGTAACTGGGTGTGGGTGGATGTAGCTGGGTGTGAGTGGGTGGGATGTGTGTGTGTGTGTGTGTGTGTGTGTGTGTGTGTGTGTGTGTGTGTGTGTGTGTGTGTGTGTGTGTGTGTGTGTGTGTGTGTGTGTGTGAACAGGTGTGGGTGAGGGTAAGTTGTCATTGTGGGTGAAGGTAAAGGTAGTGGGTGGAGGAAGCAAGATAGGGATTTAATAAGAGTCGGAGATTACTGAATAGATGTGGGTGGGGTGTGGGTGTGGATAGAGGAGGAAGGGGATTGATGTGGGTGGCAGGAGAGCGAATATAAGTGGGTGGGGTGAGGATGTGGACGGGAGAAAAATGGGCGGCCTGTGGGTGTGGGTGTGAATGTGGGTGTGGATTTGAGTTATAATAATTGTAAGTCTGGGTGGAAAGAGGGTGGGTGTGGGTGTGGGTGTGGGTGGCAAGGAGAGAGAGGTGGGTGAAATGGAGGTGATGGAAGTGGACTGAGTAAGAAAAAATATATATAAAAAAGTGATGAATAAGTTCTTTCTAGAAGTGTGATACATACTTGAGTGACGCCCATGTCGAGACTGCGCATACTATTAGCCTACTGTACATATATAAATGTGTGTGTGTGTGTGTGTGTGTGTGTGTGTGTGTGTGTGTGTGTGTGTGTGTGTGTGTGTGTGTGTGTGTGTGTGTGTGTGTGTGTGTGTGTGTGTGGGTGGGTGGGTAGGTGGGTGGGTGTGAAAGATGAAAGATATGGGGGTGTTTTAACTCTGAGCTATGGGATTTACACACACACACACACACACACACACACACACACACACACACACACACACACGTCAATCAAAGCCTCGGATTATGTCTACTTGGGCGGGCAGGACGAGAGGGACCCAGCAATTTTTAACACCCTCTCAGACAGTAAATGATTAGGACTGGAATCAGGGGAGGAGAAGAGGAGGTGGAAGATGAGGTAAGAAGACAAGGAGGAGGAGGAGGAGGAAGAGGAGGAGTGGAGGAAGACAGGGAGAAGGAGTACAGGAATATTGGTAAGATGGCCTGGAACAAATTGTTGTTTTGGGGATGCAAGACCTGGGATTTGAGTGAAAGGTGTTTGGAAGCTGGATGACTGGTGTGTGTGTGGGGGGGATGGTGTTTGAGAGGGTAAGGTGAGGAAGAGAGTGAGGGGAATCAGGGGAATATTGACTCTGATGGGTGATGGAGGGAAGTGTTGTTTTAGAGAGGGGGGACCTGGTTTTTGAGTGAAAGGTGGGTAATGTAAGAAGGTGAGACTGCATGAATGATTATACAGGAAAGGGGATGGGATGAGGGTGGAAATGGAGACTTTGAACACAAGGACACGTAATGGATTTTTGAACAAAGCGTGAGGTGAAGAGGTGGGTGAAAATGTCGTTGTTTCAGAGAGATGTACCAGATGAGTGGATGGTTACTGGATGGGTTGAGTGAGACAGAGTGGGAGATAATGATGCTGTTCCAGAGAGGTGTACCAGATGAGTGGATGGTTACTAGATGTGTTGAGTGAGAGAGAGTGGGAGAAAATGTTGCTGTTTCAGAGAGGTGTGCCAGATGAGTAGGTGGTTACTAGATGTGTTAAGTTAGAGAGAGTGGGAGAAAGATGGTGTTTTTTTCAGAGAGGTTTATAAGATGAGTGGATGGTTACTGATGGACTGAGTGGGATGGAGTGGAAGAAAATTGTGTGTGTGTGTGTGTGTGTGTGTGTGTGTGTGTGTGTGTGTGTGTGTGTGTGTGTGTGTGCATTATCCCTTAAATAACGAGTGGGTGAGTGCAAATAACGAACAGGTGGAGGATAAGGAAGGATATAGAGACCAAGGGGGGTACGAGGGGTGGGGGGATGGGGGTGGGGATGAGGGGGTCGGCAGGAAAAAGGAAGTTTGATGAGATTGGCTTTGGTGTGTGAGAGAGAGTTAGTGTTTTGATAAGACGTGTGAGATGGGTTGGGAAAGACTTGTGATTCTTCTTTCATTTTCGTTCGTCTCTCTCTCTCTCTCTCTCTCTCTCTCGCATGTAATCTCATAAGAACATTAATCAATTCCAAACAGCCAATCTACACCGCTCTAATCCTATTCAATCCTCTCTCTCTCTCTCTCTCTCTCTCTCTCTCTCTCTCTCTCTCTCTCACGGTCAATCATTTCCTCATAAGGTTTCTCACCATACCAAGCATCTCAGAAGACGACAGACCCAAACCTTCAAATTTTCTCTTCTTTTTCAATCAATTTTCTTTTCCCAATTTCTTTTTTAATTTCCCTTTTCTTCCAATTGTTTTTTTCTCGTATCAGTTTTCTTTTTCTTTCTTTATATATCCTGTTTTCTTTATATTTTCCTCAATTTTCTTCCTCTTTTACTCTTTTTTCTGAAGATTCTGTTTTCGTCTTTTTTTTTCAATAGCCTATAAATTTTTTTTTTCGAAATTTTGTGCATCCTTATGAAATAATGGTGTGTGTGTGTGTGTGTGTGTGTGTGTGTGTGTGTGTGTGTGTGTGTGTGTGTGAGAGAGAGAGAGAGAGAGAGAGAGAGAGAGAGAGAGTACTACAGGTAATGGGGTGAACGGAGAGGAAAACAAGAAGGCACACACACACACACACACACACACACACACACACACACACACACACACACACAAAGTGGTGAAGTCAGCAACAAGCAAAGACTGGTTCCCCCTCAAACCCCCCTACCAATACCACCACGGAACAACCACACCAACCACACTACCACACCACAGCACTCATATCAGACTGATGCCTACCCTACCTTACTCTCCTACCACAACTGCCACAATTACCACTACTACAGTTATCATTATTACCACCACAAATAGCATCTCGGCACCGCACCATACAACACCACACCACACCACACCACACCACACCACATCACACCACATTAGAATATGTCACATCACACCATACCAAACACCACATCACACCAAACCACACCATTCATCACACCACACCACACCAACCACACCACACCACACCACTTAGAAAAAAAAATAAAATGTTAATTTCATTAAAATTTCTTCTTCTTCTTCTTTTTCTTCTTCTTCCTCTTCTTCTTCTTCTTTTTCTTCATCTTTTTCTTCTTCTTCTTCTTCTTCTTCTTCTTTTTCTTCTTCCTCTTCTTCTTCTTCTTCCTCTTCTTCTTCTTCTTCTTCTTCCTCTTCTTCTTCTTCTTCTTCTTCTTCTTCTTCTTCCTCTTCTTCTTCTTCTTCTTCGAGAGAGAGAGAGAGAGAAACAGACATACAGGCAGAGAGAGACATATTGACACATCCCATCGCAAAACTCATAAGTCCAATCAAGAGGAAATAAAAAATAAAATAAATAAATAAAGCACGATACACAATGCCAAAAAAACACACACACACAAATTACCACTAGAGTACCATCTGTAATAATAATAATAAACATCATCATCATCATCATCATCAACATAAGAATAATAATAATATTAATCATCATCATCATCATCATAAGACGGTAATAATGATAATAATAATAATATTAATATTAATAATAATAATAATAATAATAATAATCTTAAATTTTTGGGGGAGGCTTTAGCTCAGTCGGTAGAGAGGTGGCCTGCAGTCCTAATGGACCCAGGTTCAAATCCCGGCTGGGGCAGGGAACAGTGTAAGGATTTGAATTTCATTAAATCAGGCTTCACTGATCTACCAGAAGACCCACCGACATGTCGTAAAAATACCCCCGCTAATACCAATACACCAGTCCTGTATGAGACAGCCCTAGCATGTATTCAATATGGACGGTGGTCGTTAGTGCCGAAGTGGTGACATGTAGAGGTGTATGGTATGTAGGAGGACTGCTGGGCCTTGAGAGCAGGCT
Source organism: Coenobita brevimanus (assembly GCF_032717465.1). NCBI lineage: Eukaryota > Metazoa > Arthropoda > Malacostraca > Decapoda > Coenobitidae > Coenobita > Coenobita brevimanus. The sequence continues at coordinate 22,025,572 of NC_136977.1, forward strand.
GTGATGCCTATGCCCAGAGTCGGACACAAAAAAAATAAATAAATAAATAGAGAGGCATGAAAAAAATATAGGCTATATAAAACATGACGTCATAGTACAGAAGAAAATCTATCTATCTATCTATATACCTAGGCTGCTTCCCCCAAGGAAAGGGAGGTAGCCGAGACAGGACGACTCACTCTCCATTTACTCATCCATTCAAACACATTCATTCGCATCTTAGCCCCAAAGGGGAGAACGGACAGATCCTCACCGCACCACACCGCACAAGGGTCAACTGGGCAATGCAATCAGTGACATCCGCAGCAGGGCCCGACAGCAGAACTGGTTTACCCCTGCCACATCATAACAGACCCATCCCCTTACCCGCACCTGACCTGACTAGCTGATCAGACCAAATGCGGGAGAATATCCCCTCAGGGCTGCGTCATCACTTATTCATTCACAATTTCTCTCCATTTATTTCTGTCACGCACAGCCACTCTTCCTTGCTCAACAGACATCCCTCTCGCATCCAGCGCTCTCTTCACACTGTCCATCCATCCTATTCGTGGTCTTCCTATCAGCCTTACACCTCTCACATCAGATCTAGTTATCTTTTTCACCAATCGCTCATTATCCATTCTCTCCATATGCCCAAACCATTGCAACACCCTCTGCTCAACTCTACCAGCCATCTCCCGAACAACTCCAGTTCTCCTTCGCACTTCATCATTTCGCACCCGATCCATACGCGTCCTCCACACATACTCCTCAGACATCTCATCTCCATTACATTCAAACTTTTCCTCTCTGCTACACCCATATTCCATGTTTCAGACCCATATAATGCAGTCGGTACCACAACACCCTCATACAGCCTTCTCTTTACATCCATTCTAAGCGAACGACATTTAAACACTTTTTTCATTCCTCCCAGCACCTTTCCTACTTCATTTATTCTAAACTTCACTTCTGCATCTATTCTTCCATCCACAGCAACATGTGACCCTAGATATTTAAAACAATCTACCTCCTCAAGCAACTCACCATTCAAAACTATATTCATCCCCCTACCATCTATCAACCTCGTACACTTCATCACTTTACTCTTATTCTCATTTACTTTCAATTTCCTCCTCTCACACACCCTTCCAAACTCCTCTACCAACTCTCTCAATCTCTCCTCTGAATCAGTCACCAGTGCAGTATCATCTGCAAACAGCAGCTGCTTCAGATTCCACTCCTCCTCCATCAACATTTACCAGACTCAGACCACCTAAAACTCTTGCATTCACCTCCCTTACAACACCATCCATGTAAATATTAAACAACCAAGGCGACATCACACATCCCTGTCGCAGCCCCACTCTCACGGGAAACCAATCACTCACAGCATTTCCCACTCTTACACACGCTCTACTATTTACATAAAACTTTTCACCCCTTTTAGTAACCTACCATCAAGTCCATACAATCTTAAAACAGTCCACAAAGCCTCCCTATCAATTCTATCATACGCTTTCTCTAAATCCATAAATGCCCAAAACACATCCTTGCCTTTCGCTAAATACTTTTCACACACTTGTCTCACAGCAAACACCTGATCAACGCATCCCTCCCTCTCCTAAAGCCACACTGCTCATCACTAATTACTCCCTCTGTACCCTCTCTAACTCTCATAATTAACACTCTACCATACACCTTACCTACAACACTCAACAGACTTATACCCCTAAAGCTAGTACATTCATACTTATCACCCTTGCCTTTATACAACGGGACCACACAAGCACTTGCCCAGTCAATTGGCACCATACCTTTCTCAAAGCACACATTCAACAATCTTACTAACCAGTCAACAATAGTCACTCCACCACCCTTCAGGCATTCCACAGCACACCCATCCATACCTGCAGCTTTCCCTGCTTTCATCTCCTTTACTGCCTTCTCCACTTCCTCCTTCGTGATCAAAGAATCATTCAACTCTCCCAACACATTTATTCCTTGCACCCTTCCATCCGCCACAATCTCAGCCACCCTTTCCTCCTCTACATTTAACAATCTTTCAAAATACTCTGCCCATCTCTTCCTTACTGCATCCATCTCAATTAACATCCTTCCATCCTCTGCTTTTACTCGTTCTTCCTTCCCAGACTCTCCCTTTCGCACCCTTTTCACCTCCTTCCAAAACATTTTCTTATTCTGCTGAAAATTCTCTGTCAGCCGCCTACCCCACCTCTCATCTGCTGCCACTTTAGCATCACGCACAGCCCTTCTCGCTCTATTCCTCTTCTCCTTATACCTTTCATATGACATCTCATCCTTCCTCTGCAGCCACACTTCATATGCACGTCTCTTCTCAGCGACAGCCATACTTACTTCCTCGCACCACCATTCACTTCCTTTTCTTACACCACCACCCACACGTCTCACACCACACACCTCTTCTGCATGCCCCACCACAGCACTCTTAAACAACTGCCATTCCTCCTCCACGCTGCCATTTTCCCGATCTTTCACTGCGTTCCACTCATCTTTCAATTTCTCCTGATACTCTATCTTTTTCTCTCTTTTATCGAACTCACTCACTTTCAAAACCTCCCTGCCACACCTAACCCTCCTAGCTCTCATCCATCTCTTACCTACTCTTAACTTTCCCTCCACCAGGTAGTGGTCAGACATACCTCCACCCTCCTCTCAGAACTCTCACATCCAACAATCTTCCTATTACATTCCTAGACACAACGACATAGTCCATCAAGGCTCTATCAACAACCCTTCCACCCTCCTGTCTCACCCATGTATACTTATAAATATCTTTCTTCTCAAACAGCGTATTCCCAATCACCATCTCTCGCTCAACACACATCGCTATCATTCGTTCCCCATTTTCATTTCTTCCAGGCACACCATGCATACCAACTACGCCTTCAACTGCTACATTTCCCACTCTAGCATTCAGATCTCCCATCATTACCACATTCACATTCGCTTCCAAAACTCTGCAGACACTCATCAACATCATTCCAGAAAGACTCCCTCTCTTGTTCATCCCTTTCACTACCAGGCCCATATGCACTCACAAACACCCACAACTCACGTTCAAATTTCGCTTTCACCCACATCAGTCTCGATGACACCTCCTTCCATTCAATCACACATTGCTGAACTTCCGGACTCACTAACAAGGCCACACCTTCTCTTGCCCTTCCTCTATCAACACCTGACAATCTTCCATTCACACTTCCAAACATAGATTCCCCCTTCCCTTTCATCTTCGTTTCACTCAAAGCTAACACATCCAACTTTCTTCTCACAAACATTCTCCCAATCTCCTCCCTTTTAGCCTCAATCGTACTACATCCACGCACATTCATAGACCCAATCTTCAGGGTACGGGGATAACTCCATCCCCCATCCCTTTCTCTGGCCTGTCTCTTTTTAGGAACTACAAAACAGAGGAGGGGGTCCCTAGTCCCCTCACCCCGCCCCTTTTAGTCGCCTTTTACGACACGCAGGGAATACGGTGGCAGTATTCTTCCTAACACAACCTGGCCGCAGAGTAGTAGTACCACCCCATAGTGCGGCCAGGTTGTGTCCCCCCCGCCACTGGCCATGAAGGAAGATGAAGTTGCTTTCAGACCACACACGGTACCTGGCAATTACTCTCTCTCTCTCTCTCTCTCTCTCTCTCTCTCTCTCTCTCTCTCTCTCTCAAGCATCAATTCATCTCTTTCCATTACACAATTGTCTCACACTCGATTACCCGATTCTCTCTCTCTCTCTCTCTCTCTCTCTCTCTCAAGCAATAGATATACACTTATAAACAGACAGATAGGCAGATAGATACAAATACAGACAGGCCAATAAATACTGTGGATAGATAGATAAATACAGCATGACAAACTGAGTAGATAAATGGACTGACTGGCTAACTGATATATGGGATGACAGACAAACAGATAATGGCAGATAGATAATAGTACTAGCAAGGATTGATTAACAGATAGATAGACAGGGAGAGACTTAAAGACAGGCTGACAGACAGACACACACATACATTTACACTGACAGACAGACTAAGATGAAAATACAGAAAAATATACAAGCAAACAAAACACACACACACACACACACACACACACACACACACACACATGCCCGTCCGTGCATGCAAAACACGAAGCCGTCAGCCTGAAGCAAGGAGTATAGCGGTAGTTGGTCATCTTCTAAGTCCAGTTCCTGACCTAGAATGCTTATCTATCGATCTATCTACCTATCTGTCTATCTATCTATCTATCTGTCTGTCTAGATGCTTACCTACTCCTCCATCAAGCATCTATCTATTTGTGAGACTATCTCTACATATCCTACTCCTCTACCTTCCTATCTATCTATCTAACTATATATCTATGTCTTTCTGTCTATCTACCACCTAGCTGTTTGTCTATCTATTTACCTGCCTATCTTTTATCAATCAGTTTGTCTATATTTCAATGTATATACTTGTTTTTCTCTACGTGTCCTCGCCTGTCTATCTATCCATCCATCCATCTATCTACGTCAATCAGTCTATCCCTCGGTCTTTAGCTGCACTTATCTACTTATACTTATCTACTTATATCTAACTATAAATCTATCTATCGCTGTTTTTATCCATCCTTATGCAATATATCTCCCTGGCACTCAGTCAATCTGTCTATCTATTTATCTACCTATCAAACTAGACATGGAAGAGAAGGGAAGGACATTATCTAATCTGAATATTTATCAAAGGTTTAAGGCTAGAGGAGGAGAAGGAGGAGAAGGAGGAGGAGGAGCAGGGAAAAGAAAAAAATAAATAATAATAATAATAATAATAATAATAATAATAATAATGTCTGGTAAGTCTCAGGGAACGGGCTGCCTAGTCTATGCCCAGAGTATGATACACAAAAATCAAAGCTCTCTGCCACCACAATCACAACCACCACAACCACAAACAACCACTCACCAACACAACTACCTTAATAAAACAAGCCAATTAGAGCAACAAATTACCTGGGATATAACGTGACCTAATTACTAACAGGTCTAACCACACCTGCCACACTACAACCACCACTACTACCAGCATCGTGATATCTACCTACAGCTACCACTACCACCACTACGTAAGCAATGACACCCAACCACTACTACTATTACTACTACGACTACTATTACTACTACCACAATTACTACTTCTACTACTTTGGTACTATTTCTAAAAGCCATAACCACAACTACCCTACCAACTCCTACCATAAATTCTGACCTTAACCACAACTACCACAACTACCCCATCCTCTCGGGCCAAGCAAAACGTTACATAAGACAGATGGCAGAACTTATTACACCCTCGCACGCACGCACTCAATTAGGTGTGCGTGAGAGAGAGAGAGAGAGAGAGAGAGAGAGAGATGTTATGATCAAAATGTTTACATCTTCGTGTATGTGTGTGTGTGTGTGTGTGTGTGTATTGTCCTTGCGTGCAGGATTCGCTAATAAGTGTGTGTGTGTGTGTGTGTGTGTGTGTGTGTGTGTGTGTGTGTGTGTGTATTATCCTTGCGTGCAGGATTCGCTAATAAGTGTGTGTGTGTGTGTGTATGTGTATGTATGTATGTGTGTGTGTGTGTGTGTGTGTGTGTGTGTGTGTGTGTGTGTGTGTGTGTGTGTGTGTGTGTGTGTGTACTATACTTGCGTGCAGGTTTCGCTAATAAGTGTGTGTGTGTGTGTGTGTGTGTGTGTGTGTGTGTGTGTGTGTGTACTATACTTGCGTGCAGGTTTCGCTAATAAGTGTGTGTGTGTGTGTGTGTGTGTGTGTGTGTACAGGAGCCAGGTCAGGACGGTGGGGGTGATGGTATCCGGTTCAAGAGGGTGAGGGGAAAGGGGAGGGAGGGGAGGGGAAGGGAGGGGGAGAAGAGGGGAAATATACTAAATGAATAGAGATAAATGAAAAAGGGAGGGAGTAGAAGGGAAGGAGGGAAGAGCGAGAGAAGAAGGGAAGAATGAGGAAAGGGGATGGGAGAGGAACGGGAAGGAAAGAGAGAGAGAGAGAGAGAGAGAGAGAGAGAGAGAGAGAGGGGTGGGGGAGGGGAAATGGGAGGGAAAATAAAGGAGTAAAGAGGAATGAAGATGGAATGGAAGGAAAGAACAAGAGTGAGAGCACGGAGAAAGGAAGGGAAGTGAGAAGGGCGAAAGGAGAGATGTGAGAGGAAGGGAGGAAGGAAAGGAGAAGAGAGGAATGGGAGTGAGAGGAGGAAGGGAAGGGTAGGGGAAAGAAAACAAGGAAAAAATGGAAGGGAGGGGGAGAGAGAATACGAGAGAGAGGTGGATGAAGCAGCAGGAGAGGGAATGGAAGATAAAGAGAGTAATGGGGACGGGGAGGGGAGGGAGAGAGAGAAAGGGAAGCGAAGGGGAAATTATATAAACACAGGAATGATGTAAGGCGAGATGGGGAATGGGAGGAGAGGGGGAAGGGGAGAGGAGAAAAATATTTAAGGCACGGGGATGGAATGAAAGAGAGGGGAGACGAAGGGGAGGGGGAGGGGCAGGGGGAGGGGGAAGGGGAATGGGAGGGGGAGGGAAGAAGATGGCAGGCGATAAAAAAAAAAAATAATAATAAGGAATGGCGAGAAAGGGGAGAAGGAAATAGAGGGGAAAGGAGGGGGAGGAGTAAGAGAAATGTATGTTAGTCGGAAGGAAGGAAGCGGAATGGGGAAGGAAGGAAGGAGTAGAAAAGAAGCGTTGAGGGAGGCTAAGGTAGGGAAGGAAGGAATAAAGGAAGGAGGGAAGGACGGAACGAAGAAAGGAAGGAGGAAGGAAGGAAGGATGGAAGTAAAGAAAAAGGAAATAATTAAAGGAAGAAAGAAAAGAGGGAGCAAGAAAACAAAGGATGGAAATGCAGAAAAGTGAATTATAATGAAAGAAGTCCTTTGACAAGTCATTATAGTCTTTCAAATATAAAAATATTAAAGACATTAACCTGACTGATGATGATGATAAAATGGTAATAATAATAATAATAATAATAATAATAACAACGGCGTGGTTTGTGTTGTACTGAGACCACGTGGAGAAGAAGAGGAAGAGGAGGAGGGGGAGGAAGGAAGAGGAGGAAGAAAAGGTGAATACAAAGAAGAGAATGGTAGGGATATAGAGGTGAGGGAGGAGGAGAGAGAAGGGGAAGAAAAGGATGAAGGAGGGGATGACGGAAACCTGGGAGAGGGGGGGAGGGGGAGAGAAACATGCTGAGACAGAAGGTAGGGGAGGGAGGGAGGGAGGGAGGGAGGAGGAGAAGGAGGCGTTTAAATGCCGAATCGTAAACCCCGATAAAACAAACAGCAACATCACATAAATCAACACAAACATAAATAAACAATCAAATGACCATAAAAAACAATACATCTAAAGCACAAACGATCTCAAAACAACACAATTTCTTTCACCTGCAAACAATTCAATTACTCCTACCCGTGGCCGCCATGACGCCTGCCAACTCCGCAATCAGCACTCCGATTTTGAACCGCGACACCGTTAATTTCGCACTTAATTCCTACTTTCAAGCGTTCTCCGTATTTTTTGCGTCAACTACTTTCACTCACAATTATGTAGACAGCTTCTGGAGCCGTCAACAGCAGGGTAGTAGTTATTTTCAAGAGGAATTAATCAGATAAATCACTCGAACAACCTCAACTTCTGAAGTCCTGTTGTGCACTGACGGATGTTGACAGGGGTAAAGATAATATGATGGGGGCACCTGATGTGGCAACACTTTTTCACTTCTTGATAAATTGGTCCATTACACACTTATTTATTATATTTGGCTATGTTTGCTACACTGAGAACATATATTAGCACACGATTTATTTATTCAGGTTTGTATAGCATATTGAAAATGCCGTAAAATATGTTAAAAATGGGTTTGACTAAGTACTTGCGCATGTTCCAATACTTTTTTTAATTATTATTTTCCTTGTGTTAAATGCCTTACAACTTACTCATGGGTGTAACTTAAAGGATCCAGTCAATGAATCAGGATGTTTAAATTTGAGTACGTTGTTTATATTTATCATTATTGTTCCTACCGACGACTTTAGTGAAATTAAGAAGCACAAATTATACTTTCTTGTTACTGTTACTTGGCGGATGAAAACGGCCACCTCCGTGTTGAAAGCTGAGTTGCAACACGATCTTAACATTAGAATCAGGTGCCAGTCACGAAGAAGTACCATGGAGAGGATGTAGAGCTACGTGAAAGGCTGTAGCTACGTGAAATAAGCAACAAAGAGACGAAAAGTACGGGGAGTAGCGATGTCTCTCCTCACCAGCAAAGATTTTTCTGGAAACGAAGAGAAGAAAATCCAGAAAAACATTAATATTCCTGCAAGAAAATCCAAGAAAGTGCTCACTCTCCGTTCAGAATTACTTAACTATATGCAAACGTTCCCAAAGTATATGCAAACTGCCCTGTACTATATGCAAACCGTCTCAAATTAATGAAAATTCGTTGTTTTGCGGCTTTTTAGAACACGTAACTGTCTCTCAGGTTTGAATTTTTAGGAGACAAAAACCGGTGTTCACGTCACATTAACACTTCTTTCTCACCGACTTATTCTTGCAGATCGCACTTTGATATTGACTTAGATGTTATTTATGCAATCTAGGCCAAATTTAGACACCATGCATGGGAATGTTAAGGCGCGGTAGTCAAAATAAATCGCTAAGGAGGAGATGAAACGCAGCCTCATTTGCAAACCAAAATTCGACTCCAGGGTGAAAATTAACAACGATATATGTTGAAAACCCAATATTTACCGTAATTTCCCAGAAGATTACGTTCACTTTATATTCTGTCTGTCTTCAGAGCTGTTACAAAGAATGAGAAGCCGTAGAAGAGGATTTTAAGGGTCTGTATATGGATAAATCGCCATGAAAACGATGTTAAGTTGGCAGCCTAACAAACACAAACTAACAAATCCTTCATAATTCTCATAGCCTAACTTGATATTCTAGTAATGTATCTAGAAATGCGTAGCAGCCAAAATAAGTCGCTGAGAGTATGGCGTTAAGATTACAGCAAAAAATAAATAAATAAGTAAATAAATAATAATAAATAAATAAATCGCTCAGTGAACAACACTAGGAGAACAGCCTTTAAAAAAATCTAGAATTCTAATATTTACTTTGATTTTCTTACCTTCATTCATTTCAAAATCTATACTCTTTTCCCCTTCACATGGCTCAGAGTTTCTCGTCCTTTTGCAGCTTATTTCACGTAGCTCAGTGGCAGAATAAGACAAGGATACCATTCCACATCCTTTCCACAGCACTTCTTCGTGACTATCCTCTTTTAATCTACCATTCCACATCCTTTCCACAGCACTCCTTCGTGACTATCCCCTTCTTAATCTACCATTCCCCATCCTTTCCACAGCACTTCTTCGTGACTATCCTCTTTTTAACCTACCATTCACTGTAACTTGACCTAAAATTGCCGTCTCTCCATCTTGAATGATGAGTTGTAGATTAACACTAGAAATATGATTGCTAGTCACGAAGAAATATGATTGCTAGTCACGAAGAAGTGCTATGGAAAGGATGTATAGCCGTAGTAGTTTAATTCTGCCACTGAGCTACGTGAAATAAGTCGCAATGAGACGGAAATTTGGGCCAGGTAGAGGTGAAAAAGATATAGGAAAAACAATCTGTTAATCTATTATTATTCTACTCAGCATTCAAGATGGATGGATGGAAATTTTGAGACAAGTAAAAGTTAAAGGAGTAGAGGAAATGAGAGAGAGAGAGAGAGAGAGAGAGAGAGAGAGAGAGAGAGAGAGAGAGAGAAGGGGGGGCGAGGAAAAAGGGTGAGCGATGTATTGTGACAAGGTGAGGGGAGGGGATAGGGAGGGGGGAGAGAAAATGAGAAGGAGAGGAGTGACGGAAGAGGGAAGGAAGAGGAGGGGGAGAGAGAAACTGAGAGGGAGGACAGTGAGGGAAGAGGAGAGGGAGAAGGGAGAGAGAAAGTGAGAGGGAGAGAAATGAGGGGTGAGGGAGAGAAGTGAGGGAAAAGGGGAGGAAAAGGAGAGGGAGTGAGAGAGAAGTGAGGGGGAGAGAGAAGAGGAAGGGGAGGGGAGAGGGGAGGGGGTCAGAGCGATGACTGGGCAAATTCCAAGCCAGGTTATGGTGAGGGGAGGGGAAAGGGAGGGGAGAGGAGGGGGAAGGGAGGGGAGGAGAGAGGAGGGGGGAGGGGGGAGGAGGGGGAAGGGAGGGGAGGAGAGAGGAGGGGGAGGGGGGAGGGGAGAGGAGGGGGAAGGTGAAGAGAACAGGAAAAGAATGGAGGAAGGGTGAGAGGGGTTGGGGAGAGAAGGAAGGGAGAGGAGGGAGAACGGAGGAGGAAGAGAGAGAGAGAGAGAGAGAGAGAGAGAGACTGGATTATGTAGTAGGAAAGAAATGGAGGAAAGAAAAGAAGGAAGAGTTGTGGGGGAAAGTGAAGAGAAGGAAGGAAGGAAGGAAGGAAAGAAGGAAGGAGGGAAGGGAAGAAGGACGGAGGGAAGGAGGGAGGGAAGGATAGGACAGAGATGGAGAAGTATACAGGAGAGAAAGAATTAGGGAGAGGGAAGGAAAGATTACGTAGGATTACATAGGAAAGCAAACAGCAACAGACCTTATGGTCCTTTCGAGGCTGCTTGTTACAGAGAAAACTATGACTACAAGATCTAACTCTACATGCTGAAGGATAAGGATAGTAAAGCAAGAAGGCTCCAACCACCACCAAACCCTCCAGGAAAAAGTGAGAAAAAACACCATGCAGCATGGAAAAACTGACATGGAAATTTCATAGGAAAAACTGGAAAGGAAAAGTCACATTCTATAATACTTTGTCTATAAGCTACCCGATTGAGTAACCTGAAAGAGAAAGTAATCAAATCAACCAATAGTTACGGCATGACATTATCAATCGGTACATTGAGTTTATGGGAAGTCTGTGGACATAACGAGGAAACTACACAATGCACAGTGTGGATGTTTAGGGGTGGTGCGGCAGCCTTGCCTGGCACTTTTGAGGTAGGCAGCAGTCAATCAGGCCCTAACTCCGTACACTCCACTGAGACAAGGAACTCTCCCATGTGGGACAAGTACACAAGTTTCCTCCTGAAGCAGTGACCCCTGGTACATTAAAAAAATCCCGATGGTGGTCACTTGACTAACATGGACCCTCAGTGATCCACAGCCCATCACAGGTCGAAAATGAGAGTAGTGACCATTAACTCAGGGTTACCTGTGCAGATCCTAATCTGTGCTTATATTGTTTTCTTTGCATTGGGGAGATTGAAATATATACGACGGGTTTCTTAGATAAAAGGGGGGCTGCACAGTGTGGATGTGCAATGCACAGAGTGGATGTTTAGGGGTGGTGTGGCAGCCTTGCCTGGCGCTTTTGAGGTAGGCAGCAGTCAATCAGGCCCTAACTCCGTACACTCCACTGAGACAAGGAACTCTCCCATGTGGGACAAGTACACAAGTTTCCTCCTGAAGCAGTGACCCCTGGTACATTTAAAAAAATCCCGATGGTGGTCACTTGACTATGGGACCCTCAGTGATCCACAGCCCATCACAGGTCAAAAGTGAGAGTAGTGACCATTAACTCATGGTTACCTGTGCAGATCCTAATCTGTGCTTATATTGCTTTCTTTGCACTGGAGAGATTGAAATATATACGATGGGTGTCTTAGATAAAAGGGGGCTGCACAGTGCACAATGTGGATGAGAGGGGATGGAGAGGAGAGAAACTGAAGAGGTAGGAGGAGGAGGAGGAGGAGGAGGAGGAGGAGGAAGAGTGATTATAGTGATGGTGGTTGTAAAATGTTGGTAGTTGTGGAAGAAGTGTTTATATGAGCGCTAGTGGTGATGCTGGTGGTAGTTATGGTAGTAGTGAGAGTTGAAACAAATATTAGTAGTGATGTTTGTTGTATAATGTTAATAGCTGCGGTAGTGGTGGTGGTAATGGTAGTAGTGGCAGTGGTGGTAGTAATGTTGGTAGTTGTGGTAGTGGTGGTGGTAATGTTGGT
>NC_136977.1:22042645-22047645 GCF_032717465.1 Coenobita brevimanus
ACTAACTAAAAAAACAAGCAAGAAGCCTCGGACAAGGACTGACCAAACGATGACGACCCAGGACCGGACAAAGGACTTGGTAATGAGTACATGGAATGTAAGAGGAGCGAATGATGAGGTGAAAGAGAGAGAGATTGTCCAAGTGCTTGAGGATGCGAAAGTGGATGTATGTGGAATAACTGAAACAAAATGGAGAGGAGAAAGTGTGAGAGAATGGGAGTATGGATGGGGTATATGTGCAGGAGTAGATGAGAATGAGAGGGCAAAGGAAGGAGTGTGTATAGTTGTGAGTAAAAGATGGAAGAAGAGCATAAGACAGTATGGATCAGTTGGGTCAAGGATTGTGTGGGTAAAGTTGAAAGTTGGAATACAAATGTGGGCGATTGTGTGTGTGTATGCGCCAACGCAAGATCGTGCTAGAAGAGTGAGAGAAGAGTTCTGGACAAATGTGGAAGTGTGCATGGAAAAGTTTGGAAGGAATGAGAGAGTGTTTTTGATTGGTGATATGAATGGTAAAGTTGGCAATGTGAAGGTGGATGGAATAGTTGGTGAGTGGGGTGTGCCTGCTGAGATAGATGAGAATGGGAGTGCGTTAGTGGACATTTGTGCTGGGAGGGGGTTGGTGATAGCCAATACCCTCTTCAGGCATAAAATGATCCACAGGTATACATGGCGAGTGATGAGAAGGGTGGGTGGTGAACTGAATGAAAGGAAGGCAATAATTGATTATGTGTGTGTGGATGAAAGGATGCGAAGATGTGTAAAGGATGCAAAAGTGTATAGAGGTTGGGGGAGTGGACTTTCTGACCACTACTTGGTGGTGGCCAGAATTAGGATGCAAGTAAGATGGAGGAATAGAAGAAGGGAAAGACGAGAGGAAGGAGTAGTTGCAAGGAGAGTGGAAAGGTTACAAGAGGATGAGAAAAAGGCAGAGTATAAGAGAGAAGTGGAGGAACGACTGGGCAAATATGAATTGGAGCAGATGGGAGACGTGGAAGGTATGTGTAAGATATTTACAGAAGAAATATGTGCAGCATGTGATGTGGTGTGTGGAAGGAAGAGAAGACGGAGGGGGGTGCAAGGAACAGCGTGGTGGACTGAAGAGGTGAAACAGGCTGTGGCACAAAAGAAGAAAGCATACAATGAATGGATGAGAAATAGGGGCGTGGAAGAAGTTGAGAGGCGGAAGAGAGAGGTGAAAAGATTAGTAAGAGAGAGTAAGAAGAGAGTGGATGAGGAATTTGGAAGGAATTTGAGTGTAAAGTGGAGGGACTGTAAGAAAATGTTCTGGAGAGAAGTGAAATGAGTAAGACAGGGTGGAAGTGAAGTTAGCAGGGGAGTGAAAGATAAAAATGGTAGATTACTAGTGGAGAAGGGAGAAAAAGTGAGCAGATGGAGAGAACACTTTAAGGAATTGCTGAACGTAGAGGATGGAAGTAATGCGAGTATAAATGGCTGGGGAATGGCTGGGAGAAGGAGGGAGGTGAGAAGACAGGAAGAAATCAGTAGGATAGAAGTTGTGGAAGCAATGAAGAAAGTTAAATTGGGGAAAGCCCCAGGAATTGATGGAGTGTGTGGTGAAATGCTGAAGCATGGTGGAGAGATAGTAGTAGAATGGATGTGGAAGATGTGCAGATTGGCCTGGGAGGAAGGTAGAGTCCCGGAGGATTGGAAGTCAGGTATAATTATTCCCTTGTACAAAGGAAAAGGGGAAAAAGAAGTGTGTGGTAATCATAGGGGCATTTGTCTTCTTAGTATAATAGGAAAAGTGTATGGTAGGATACTTATAGACAGAGTTAGAGAAAGAACAGAGGAATTAGTTGGAGAAGAACAGGGAGGCTTTAGGAAGGGAAGAGGTTGTGTAGATCAGATATTCATTCTTAGATCTTTAGTGGAAAAGTTTCTAGAGAAGGGAAAGAAGTTGTATGCGGCTTTCATGGATTTGGAGAAAGCATATGACAGGATGGATAGACAAGGATTGTGGGAAGTGTTAAGAATATATGGAGTAGATGGGAAGTTGTTGAATGCTGTGAAGAGTATGTATGATGGTGCGAAGGCTGCAGTGCGTGTGGATGGTGAACTAAGTGAATTTTTCTCTTTGAAAGTTGGTTTGAAACAGGGATGTGTCATGTCTCCATGGTTGTTCAATCTGTACATGGATGGGGTAATAAAAGAGGTACAAGGTAGGGTAGTGGATGTTGGAGTGGCCCTGGTGAGAGAGGATAGTGTTTGGAAACTCCCTGTACTGTTGTTTGCAGATGATACTGTGTTGCTGAGTGAAGACGAAGGGGAGCTGCAAGGCTTGGTGGATGTGTTTGGGAGAGTGTGTAAGAAACGGAATCTGAAGGTGAATGTAGGGAAGAGTAAAGTGATGGTCTTTGAGAGAGGTGAAGTTAGTGAATGTACAGCGAGGTTGGATGGTGAGAAATTGGAAAATGTGAGTACGTTTAAGTACTTGGGTAGTGTGATGAGTAAGGATGGAGGTTTGGAGGGTGAAGTGCTTGAAAGGGTACAGCAGGGAAGAAAGGTTGCTGGTTCTTTGAAAACAGTGATAAGAAACAGGGAAGTGAGCATGGAAGTGAAAAAGTTACTACATGACAGTATTGTGATACCAACTCTAACGTACGGAAGTGAAGCTTGGACATTGTTGGAAGGACACAAGTCAAGAGTGAGAGCAGTGGAAATGAGTTATTTAAGAGGAGCCTGTGGAGTCACGTGGAGAGACAGGCTGACGAATGAGGATATAAAGGAGCGTTGTGGTGTGGATGTGGATGTGATAGGAAGCGTTATGAGGAACACACTGAGGTGGTTTGGCCATGTGGAGAGGATGGAGGGTGAAAGACTGACGAAGAGAGTGTATGTGAGTGAGATGGAGGGGGGAAGAGGGAGGGGGAGGCCGAGGATGAGATGGAGGGATGGGGTGGAGAGGTATATGAGAGAGGGGGGTGTGAGTTGGGAGCAGGGCAGTGAAATGGCGGGGGATAGGGCGACTTGGAGGCGATTTGTTTGTGGCCACCCCAAACGGGATTGAGGCGTCTGGCAATAGATAGATAGATAGATTATTATCATCATCATCATCATCATTGTTGTCTTTATTATTTTTATTATCATTACCATTATTATTATTACTGTTATTACTACTGCTCCCGCTATCAATGCTACTGTTTCTCCTGTTGCTGTCTAATTCCTGTTGTTTGTCGCCAGGTAGGTAGGTCAGGTAACAGGTAATTAAAAGGTCAATTAGTATTCGTCTCCCGTACAGGTGTTAATTGGGCCCAGGTGACGAGGAACAGGGCTTACCTCACCTGAGAGAGAGAGAGAGAGAGAGAGAGAGAGAAACAAAATATGGTCTCCGTAACGTAGATGATAAAGAGGTACATAAATAGATAGACAGACAGAGATAGATAGACAGAGACAGAAAGCAAGGAGGTAACAGAATAATGGAGAAAAAAAATGAAGGCAGTTAACGTAAATCTGAGAGAGAGAGAGAGAGAGAGAGAGAGAGAGAGAGAGAGAGAGAGAGAGAGAGAGAGAGAGAGAGAGAGAGAGAGAGAGAGATGCAGCTCTTTATTGGCGCTCTTCATGCATTTATTTATTCGTTGTTACTAAGCGTCTTGTGTCCGGAATTTTGGTCACGATAAACCATACTGGACTGAGCTTCAAATACCTGGTGAGAGAGAGAGAGAGAGAGAGAGAGAGAGAGAGAGAGAGAGAGAGAGAGAGAGAGACAGACAGACAGACAGACAGACAGACAGACAGAGACAGAGACAGAGACAGACAGACAGACAGACAGACACAGACAGACAGACAGACAGACACAGACAGACAGACAGACAGACAGAGACAGAGAGAGAATCACACACCTCAATCACCTTAGAACTAACATGAACTTTCCATATCTATTCTCTCTCTCTCTCTCTCTCTCTCTCTCTCTCTCTCTCTCTCTAATTACGTAGGTTAGTCTTGCCACCTCCAGTAGATTTTACTGGGTCGTAAAAATGGCTTTTGGTTCATACATAAGTGTGCGCACGCTGGCCCGAAACGTACATACATACATACCTAAATACATACATACATACATTCATACATACATACATATGCATACATTCATATATACATACATTCATAGATAGAAACACACACACATACACATACATCCACATATACATACATACACATTCATACATTCATATATACATACATAAACTACATACACACCATACATTCGTACACAAACGTACATACTCAAACATACAAATCAATTAAACAAACCAAAAAAATACAAGAAAATGCAAAGAAAGGAAAAGAAACAATTAAAGGATCAAACTCCAATAAAGATAAAATAAAGAAGGAATAATTAAAGCAAGAAAGGTGGAGGAGTTACACCTGAGAATGCACTAAGAAAGAGGGCAGGTGTGAGGGTGATTAGCGGACAGGTGTGTGTGTGTGTGTGTGTGTGTGTGAAGTAATTAGTAAACAGGTGTTTTGTGCAGGTAGGTATAGGCAGGTAGGTACGTAGGTAGGTAATATAATGGTGTGTGTGTGTCTGTGTGTGTGTGTGTGTGTGTGTGTGTGTGTTTTACGATGCATTACTGACAAGTCAGAAAGTTTTATATGCAGAGAATGGCGATACAGGATGGATTTACGTAACACACAAGAGGACATTAAGATATATCAAGGAAAATAAATCACTTAGGAAAAGGTGTTAGGGAGCTTTCTCAAACGACAAGAGTATGGGATATAAATATACACGACTATACTTATAACCATTCTAATATCACGCACTGAATTTCCTTTTGTCTCATCCGTCTGCTTCCTTTCTTGTTATTCCGGTCTCGCTTCCGCCCAAGACAATTACACTCCAGCCAAAATGCCGGGGGTGGTAAGGAAGTGGCAAGGTCTCCATTGGTGTTGTCGTCTTAACTCTTGCACTAGTATGGTATATTCTGTTCAGGTCACCTTGACGATTAAAATCAGGTAAGGGCAGGGTTGATGCATTG
>NC_136977.1:22052645-22097645 GCF_032717465.1 Coenobita brevimanus
CTCTCTCTCTCTCTCTCTCTCTAGCAGTGAATGGGTACTTAGGCTAGATATAAAACTGTCGTGTGTGTGTGTGTGTGTGTGTGTGTGTGTGTGTGTGTGTGTGTGTGTGTGTGTGTGTGTGTGTGTGTGTGTGTGTGTGTGTGTGTGTGTGTGTGTGTGTGTGTGTGTGTGTGTCCCCTTACAGATCCCTAAAGACTCACAATTTTTCCTATCAAACAGTAGGATATAAAACCAACCATTTATGTTCTTTTAATCGGTTAAAAATATCCTTGTTTTCCCTTTTAGTGTCGAGTGTGTGTGTGTGTGTGTGTGTGTGTGTGTGTGTGTGTGTGTGTGTGTGTGTGTGTGTGTGTGTGTATGTACTTCATCCATTGTTGTTCCTTTTGATTCTTCCTTCTTCTGAAATTCACCTCCTCACCATCTACTCCTTCCCCTCCTCCCCTCCCTCCTTCCTTGTAACCAGGTAGTGGGAAGCAAGTCAAGATAATAATGTCTTGTAAGAAAATTGTCTTTGTTTTGAGCTAAGAACCGCATTAAGAAAAACACCATCTTAACCTGCTTCCATATTTTGTTGAAGATTAATGCGTAAGATTATCCTCCCCTCTTACCTACGGATATTTTCTTCTTAAGCATTTTTCTTACGCACTCAAGATTACACCTTTTTCTCAGCTACTTCCTTGATTCATTACAGGTGGGTTGTGGGTGGCAGACAGGTGGGTTGTGGGTGGCAGACAGGTGGGATGTGGACGGCAGACAGGTGGGTTGTGGGCGGCAGACAGGTGGGTTGTGGGCGGCAGACAGGTGGGTTGTGGGAGGCAGACAGGTGGGATGTGGGCGGCAGACAGGTGGGTTGTGGGTGGCAGACAGGTGGGTTGTGGGCGGCAGACAGGTGGGTTGTGGGCGGCAGACAGGTGGATTGTGGGTGGCAGACAGGTGGGTTGTGGGCGGCAGACAGGTGGGTTGTGGGCGGCAGACAGGTATGTTGTGGGCGGTATAAAGGTGGGATGTGGGCGGCACACGGGTGGGATGTGGGCGGCAGACAGGCATTACAACCATTCAATATAGTTTTAAGCGGGGAGATTTAACGAGGGGGCTTAACGAGGGATTTAACTAGGGGATTAGAGAGGGGATTAACGAGGGGATTTAACGAAGGATTTAACGAAGGATTAGACGAGGGGATTTAACGAGGGATTTAATGAGGGACTTAACGAGGGGAATAACGAGGGGATTTAACGAGGAATTTAATGAGGGGATTTAACGAGAGGATTGAACGAGGGATTTAACGAGGGATTTGAGGGATTTAACGAGAGATTTAACGAGGAATTTAACGAGGGGATGGGAATAAAGAAGGGATTTAACGAGGGATTTAACAAGGGATTTGACGAGGGGATTTAATGAGGGATTTAACGAGGGACTTAACGAGTGGATTTAACGAAGGGATTTAACAAGGGATTTAACGAGGGACTTAACGAGTGGATTTAACGAGGGGGTTTAAAGAGGGACTTAACGAGGGGATGTAAAGAGGGTATCTAACTAGGGATTTAACGAGGGGGTTTAACGAGGGATTTAACGAAGGGACCTAATGAGGGATTCAACGAGGGATTTAAAGGAGGACTTAACAAGGGGATTTAGATAGAGATTTAACGAGGGGATTTAAAGAGGAATTTAACGAGGGATTAAACGAAGGGATTTAACGCAGGGATTTAACGAGGGTTTTAACGAAGGAATTTAATGAGAGGATTTAACGAGGGTATTAAACGAGGGTTTTTAACGAGGGATTTAACGAAGGGATTTAACGAGGGATTAAACGAAGGGATTTAATGAGAGGATTTAACGAGGGGATTTAACTAGGGATTTAACGAGATATTTAACGAGGGGATTTAACTAGGGATTTAACAAGGAGATTTAACAAGGGATTTAACGAGGAGATTTAACGAGGGGATTCAACGAGGGGATTTAAAGATGGATTTAACGAGAGGATTTAACCAGGGGACTTAATGGGGGGATTTATTGAGGGATTTAACGAGGAGATTTAACGAAGGATTTAACAAGGGATTTAACGAGGGGATTACCTTATACACCTTGTTCCTCAGCCGACATCAAAGTTAGAAGACAGACTGGCCTAGCGAGGAGGAAGTAATGACGTCATGGTACTAGAGGGGTTTGTAACCTTAACCCCTTCGTCCTCTCCCCTTCCCCTCCCCTCCCTCCCTCCCCCTCCCCTCCCTCCCTTCCCCTCCCTCCCTCCCCCGCCACTGGTCAGCAGCCAAATAACCAATAACCACTCAACCTTACACGTATTATACACAGTTCAGTAAGAGATCCGGGTGAAGCGGGGGGAGGAAGGGGGAAGAAGGGAAGATGAGGGGGGAGGGAAAGGCGGAAGAAGAGAGGGGACGGGTGAAGTGGAAGGGAAAAAATAGGGAGGGGGACTGGGAGGAGGAGGGAAAGGGGGAAAGAGAGAGAGGGGTATAAGGAGTGAGAGAAGAAATGTAAAGGGGAAGAGGAGGTGAGAAGAGAAAGAGAAGGGATGAGGAAAGATGAAGAAGGAAAGAGGAAGAGGGCAGAAAATGAGGAGAGGAGGAGGAGGGAAAGAGGTGGAGGAAGAGGGAGGGGAAAGGGAGGAAAAAAGGGGGTAAGGGGAGGAAAGAGGGGAGGGGAGCAGTCAACCGGCTCTGATACTGAATAAAGGGTTGGAGGTTTGTTTATGTGTGCCTGAAATTACAGTGTGTGTGTGTGTGTGTGTGTGTGTGTGTGTGTGTGTGTGTGTGTGTGTGTATTACGTAACTTCCATAACTTCTCTATTTATATCATCTAATAACTTGTATATTTACCTATGTAGCTAATACTGGAAGAAAAATTCTCTCTCTCTCTCTCTCTCTCTCTCTCTCTCTCACTGTGGGGGTGTAATCATGTGGTCTGCTCTGGACTGGACGGGGCGGCCTGCAGGTTGAGTCAATCTATGCAATTGCAGACAGATCGATAGACAGGCAGATAGACAGACAGATAGATAGATAGATAGATAGATAGAGAGAGAGAGAGAGAGAGAGAGAGAGAGAGAGAGAGAGAGAGAGAGAGAGGGGTGATATATGGAGAGAGAATGGAGCGAAAGGTCAAAGGAAAGGAAAGGCAAATGCATTATGGAGGGAAGGAAGAAAAGATTTAGAAGAGCGGAAAGTTGATATGAGAAAGAGAGAGAGAGAGAGAGAGAGAGAGAGAGAGAGAGAGAGAGAGAGAGAACATAAGAACATAAGAAGAGAGGATAACTGCAGTAGGCCGGTTGGCCCATGCTAGGCAGCTCCTAGAAGAGTAACTGAACTACTAGAATGAGATAAGGATAGCAAAGAAGAAGGCTCTCCCCCGCCCTCCAAACCCTCCAGCCGAAGCCGGCAGGAAAAAGTCAGAAAGAACACCACGCCGTATAGAAAAACTGGCGTGGACATTTTACAGGAAAGTGTGAAAGGAGAATAGAGACTATCATAGTGTAACCTGAAAAGAAAAAAATTTTGAATTAGTATTGGTTATAAGATTTTCTTTATTCTATATCCACCCCTTATTTGTCATATGCTTATCTAGCCTATGCTTGAAACTCTCAGTGGAAGAGGCAGCAACTACTTTACTAGGTAGCTTATTCCATTCGTCTACTACTCTATTACCAAACCAATTTCTACCTATTTTCTTATTGAAACGGAATTTTTCTAGTTTGAAACCATTATTTCTAGTTCTATCCTGTATGCTCACTTTAAGTACCTTGCTAATATCTCCCTTATTTATACCATTCATCCACTTAAACACCTCAATTAAGTCTCCCCTTACTCTACGCCTCTCTAGCGAATGCAGACTTAGTCTTTTCAGTCTGTCTTCATATGACAGGTTCCGGACGTCATGTATCATTTTAGTCATTCTTCTCTGTACATTTTCTAACGAATTAATATCCATTCTATAGTAAGGACACCAAAATTGTACTGCGTAGTCTAAATGTGGCCGTACTAATGCTAGATAAAGTTTTAGTATTACTTTAGATGATCTATTGCTCACGCTTCTCGAAATAAATCCTAGGACCCTATTTGCTTTATTTCTCGCATTAATACACTGTTGCCTTGGTTTAAGGTCGTTACTAACCATAACTCCTAGATCTCTCTCGCATTCCGATTTGCTAATTTCTTTGTTATCTAAGCTGTAATTAGTATCTCCAATGGTCTTGCCTACGTTAAGTACTTTACATTTTTCAACGTTAAATTCCATTTGCCAAGTTTTAGACCATTTGGACAATGTATCGAGGTCTTTTTGTAAGTTATGGCAATCGTCAGTCGAGTTAATGATACGCCCTATTTTTGTATCGTCGGCAAATTTGCTGATGCTGCTATTGACTCCTAAGTCTAGATCATTTATATATATGATAAATAATAAGGGACCGAGTACTGAACCCTGTGGTACACCGCTAGTTACTAATCCCCAGTCCGACTAAGTTCCATTTATTAATACTCTCTGCTTTCGTCCTTTCAGCCAGGATTCTATCCATTTTAAGATATCGCCGTCTATACCGTGTGCTCGAACCTTTCTAACTAACCTTTCGTGTGGGACCCTATCAAAAGCTTTACTAAAGTCCAGATAAATAACATCGTAAGCTTTATCGCTATCTACTGCCTCATAGACCTCCGAGTAGAATGACAACAAATTTGTGAGGCAGGATCGTCCTTGCCTGAATCCGTGCTGACTTTCGTTTATAAGATTAAATTTTTCTAAGTGTTCTCTAATCTTATTTGCCAAAACTGACTAACATTTTTCCTACTATTGACGTTAGACTTATCGGACGATAATTCGACGCAGCTGATTTATCACCCTTTTTAAAGATGGGCACTACGTTTGCGGTTTTCCACGCCTCTGGAACTTCTCCTGAACTTAAAGAGTCATTAAATAACGTTAAAAGTGGCTGACATAATTCTTCTTTGGTTTCCTTTATAATTTTTGCATATATATCGTCCGGACCTGGCGATTTTTGAGGTTTTAACTTATTAATTTCTTTCAATACGTCCTCCTTACTAATGGTTATTTTACTAAGAATATTTTCCGTATTCTCATGGTAAATATTTGCTGCTTGAGGGACCAGGCTTAGATTTTCCTTGGTGAATACTGATATGAAATAATTATTTAGGATGGAGCACATTTCTTTATCTTCACTGGTAATGTCACCTGATTCTGTTCTGAGTGGTCCTATCCTATCTTTATTTTTCGTTCGGTACTTTTGATAAAAACCCTTGGGGTTTTCTTTTGATTCACTGGCAACCTTAATTTCATAACTTCTCTTTGCTTTTCTTATCTCCCTCTTTACTTCTCTATTTAAAATTGTGTACCGGTTACGTAAGTGTTCCTCTCCACGTTTTATTTTTCTATATATTCCTTTCCTTTGGCCTATGAGAGATTTTAATCTGTTGTTTAACCATCTAGGTTCTGAATTATTAGTTCTAAACGGTTTTGAAGGAATATATCTATCTTGGCCTCCGTGTATTATATTTATTAACTCGTTATACTTCTCACTGGTCGAACGTCTGTTTGGTACTGGAGCTGAGTTAATTTCCGTCACCTGGACTACATTCCTATCTACCACCTCCCCCCTCACAGACACCTGACGGACATCCCCAGGTGTTTCCTGCGCCTGTCCTATGACCTGGTGTTCCCACTGACCTGACATTCCCCCAAATAGCTAATCTCCCTGTGGAATACCGTTCGAAACTAAGCTCTTAAGCCATCGAAATCTCCTAGACGAAAATTAGGAACGGTGGAGGTATTTTCAGTGGAACAGACATCCCAAATAAATTTGAACTTAATTTCTTCATGATCGCTATTACCAAGTCGTCCACCAACCTCTATATCGCTAATGATATTTTCTTTATTAGCTAAAACCAAATCTAGTATATTATTACCTCCGGTGGGCTCCCTGATATACTGATAAAGGAAATTATCCTGTACTACCTCTAGAAATTCCTCTGACTCTGCATCTCCTGTCTGATTTCTCCAATCTATCCTTGGCAGATTAAGGTCCTCTACAATTATTACTAAGCTGGACTGTGATGCTTTCCTTATTTCCTCCCAGAGGTATTTACTATCAGCTCTACTTAATTTAGGAGATCTGTAAATTGCTTCTAAGACTAATTTCTCCCTATTGTTACCAATTTCAACCCAGACACTTTCTGTGTCCCTATTTACTTTAATGTCTGCTTTATTGTAACAGTTTAATGAATCCTTTACATAAATAGCTACCCCTCCCCCCTTTCTTCCCTGACTGTTTGACACAAAAATATTATAGCCTTTTATCTGATACAGACTGACCTCACGAGAGCGAGAGCGAGAGAGAGAGAGAGAGAGAGAGAGAGAGACTGCATCTACTGACCAAAATCAAGCCCATTATCATGAAAAATAAGTAAATCTTCATACGATTTTCCGGTATCTTAATTTCCTTCATAATAAAGATGTATAACAAAGAAAATAAAATCGTCTGAAGCAAGAATAAAAAAAACTACCATGGTCCAAGCACTTCATCCTCAGCGATTTATTTTTATTTCTATTTTTATTTATTTATTTTTTCGGATATGGGTGGCTGACGTCCTCTTCCGTGTTATTTTTGAGAGTTTGGCCATTTTGGAGTGCTTCGGCGATTTTGGAGGGATTTATATAACGCAGATGAGGCCAGTAAGGTGTTATAAGCAAAATAAACAGCCTAGGAAAAGGTATTAGGGAACTTTTTTTTTACCTAGGAGTATCTAGTGGCGTCTCTCAATCTTGAATCCCGAGTTGTAACAAGAGATTAAAAACATGGATTACAATGCTAGTCACGAAGAAGTGCTATGGACATAAGATAGAGCAGCAGTATCGTCTGAAATAGGACGAAAAATTTTGCCAAGTTTAAGTGAGCGAAGTGTAGAGAAAGTGAAGTGAAATATGTCTCTCTCTCTCTCTCTCTCTCTCTCTCTCTCTCTCTCTCTCTCTCTCTCATTAAGATATCCGTTTACTCAGGTCTGATTATAAAAGGGAACTAGAGGCCTAATAATTAGAGAGAGAGAGAGAGAGAGAGAGAGAGAGAGAGAGAGAGAGAGAGAGAGAGAGAGAGAGAGAGAGAGAGAGAGAGAGAGAGAGGACTAAAGAAAACAACACGAAACAAGCAAACTATCTCTCATCAGTTGCAGAAGGTGATAGCGAGTAATTATATTGTGGGGAGTAGATAGATAGACAGATAGATAGATATAGACAGATAGATAGATAGATAGACGGAGAGAGAGCTAGTTTGATAGGTAGACTGATGGAAAGATATCTAGATAACTAGATAAAGGTGTAGGTAGACAGACAGACAGCGACCAACAGACAGATACACATGGATAGATTGTTAGATAGACAGAGGAAGATAAACAGAGACAGACAGATAGACAGACACATGGATAGATAAGACAGAGACAGATAGATGAAGAGAGATAAATAGGTACAGTAGGTAGATAGACAGAAAAGGAGAAAAACAAGATAGATAAATACAGATGATTAGATAGATAGATAGACAGATAGACAAATATAGATAAACAAATGGACACGCAAAGGCAGATAGATAAATTGATAGATATAGAGATACACAGACCAGTAGAGAAATGGATTTAAATGCTGTATTCTGTCAACAACTGAAACAGACAGACAGACAAACAGACAGGCAGACAGAAACACAGACAGAAAGACATAATCAGGCAGACAGGCAGACAGACAGAAAGACACACAGACAGACAAATAAGCAGGCAGACAAACAGGCATACACACAGACAGATAGAAAATAAAGAAAATCAGAAAGTAGAAAAGCGAAAAACGAGAGAGAGAGAGAGAGAGAGAGAGAGAGGAGGGTCAGGAAGGCATAACTATGATTGTGGACGCTGAGAGAGAGAGAGAGAGAGAGAGAGAGAGAGAGAGAGATGGAGAGCAAAAAGCAGGACTGAGTTGGGTCAGGTCTTAGAGAAACTTGGTCATATAACCTTTAGTCTCTCTCTCTCACTCTCTCTCTCTTTCTCTCTCTCTCTCTCCTGTATTCATCTATCTGTCTGTCTATCTATCCGTCTATTTATCAGTCTTTATCCACAGTATCCACACAGTGCCGGTCCTAGCTTTTCTGAGGTCCTACGCTGGATCCCCTTTGGAGGCCCCCCCCCCAACTCTTATTTACACATCTCCCCCTACCCTTATATTCACCAAAGTTATACCCCTATCCTGAGCAATGTAAAGTAAAAAAAAACTAGCACTGCATAATCTTGTATTCTCTGAATAAAAAAAAAAATAATGATACTTTGTGTGAAACTATAATTACAATTTAGTATGCATAATTTAATGTCCTAACTCCAATATTACGCGCCACGACGCCAATATGGAAGTTTCTGTTTACTCTTATTCGTTATGGAAACGTTTATTCTTGTAAATTTTATGAACAGTCTTGTATTTCTAATATATTTTAGCCTGCTAAGGAAAATTTTCTTCCTGAATTATTCAGTGTTTATAAATGGAAAAACCTTTACCATATTTGTTAGTGCCCCTCCCCGGAAAACAACTAACTAAAAAAACAAACAATAAGCCTCGGACAAGGACTGACCAAACGATGACGACCAAGGATAGGACAAAGGACATTGTTATCGGAACGTGGAATGTAAGGGGAGCGAATGATGAGGTGAAAGAGAGAGAGACTGTCCAGGTGCTTGAGGGTGCGAAAGTGGATATATGTGGAATAACTGAAACAAAATGGAGAGGAGAAAGTGTGAGAGAATGGGAGTATGGATGGGGTAAATGAGCAGGAGTAGGTGAGAATGAGAGGGCAAAGGAAGGAGTAAGTATAGTTGTGAGTAAAAGATGGAAGAAGAGCATAAGACAGTATGCATCAGTTGGGTCAAGGATTGTGTGGTAAAGTTGAAAGTTGGAATACAAATGTGGATGACTGTGTGTGTGTATGCGCCAATGCAAGATCGTGCTAGAACAGTGAGGGAAGAGTTCTGAACAAATGTAGAAGTGTGCATGGAAAAGTTTGGAAGGAATGAGAGAGTGTTTTTGATCGGTGATATGAATGGTAAAGTTGGGAATGTGAAGGTGGATGGAATAGTTGGTGAGTGGGTGTGCCTGCTGAGATAGATGAGAATGGGAGTGCGTTAGTGGACATTTGTGCTGGGAGGGGGTTGGTGATAGACCAATACCCTCTTCAGGCATAAAATGATCCACAGGTATACATGGCGAGTGATGAGAAGGGTGGGTGGTGAACTGAACGAAAGGAAGGCAATGATTGATTACGTGTGTGTGGATGAAAGGATGCGAAGATGTGTAATGGATGCAAGAGCTTGTAGAGGCTGGGGGAGTGGACTTTCTGACCACTACTTGGTGGTGGCCAGAATTAAGATTCAAGTAAGATGGAGTAATAGAAGAAGGGAAAGACGAGAGGAAGGAGTAGTTGCAAGGAGAGTGGAAAGGTTATAAGAGGATGAGAAAAAGGCAGAGTATAAGAGAGAAGTGGAGGAATGATTGGGCAAATATGAATTGGAGCAGATGGGAGACGTGGAAGGTGTGTGTAGCATATTTACAGAAGAAATATGTGCAGCATGTGATGTGGTGTGTGGAAGGAAGAGAAGACGGAGGGGGGTGCAAGGAACAGCGTGGTGGACTGAAGAGGTGAGACAGGCTGTGGCACAAATGAAGAAAGCATACAATGAATGGATGAGAAATAGGGGCGTGGAAGAAGTTGAGAGGCGGAAGAGAGTTATATGTAAAGAGAAAGAGAGAGGTGAAAAGATTAGTAAGAGAGAGTAAGAAGAGAGTGGATGAGGAATTTGGAAGGAATCTGAGTGTAAAGTGGAGGGACTGTAAGAAAATGTTCTGGAAAGAGGTGAAAAGAGTAAGACAGGGTGGAAGTGAAGTTAGCAGGGGAGTGAAAGATAAAAATGGTAGATTACTAGTGGAGAAGGAAGAAAAAGTGAGCAGATGGAGAGAACACTTTAAGGAATTGTTGTACATAGAGGATGGAAGTAATGCGAGTATAAGTGGCTGGGGAATGGCTGGGAGAAGGAGGGAGGTGAGAAGACAGGAAGAAATCAGTAGGATAGAAGTTGTGGAAGCAATGAAGAAAGTTAAATCGGGGAAAGCCCCAGGAATTGATGGAGTGTGTGGTGAAATGCTGAAGCATGGGGGAGAGATAGTAGTAGAATGGATGTGGAAGATGTGCAGATTGGCCTGGGAGGAAGGTAGAATCCAGGAGGATTGGAAGTCAGGTATAATTATTCCCTTGTACAAAGGAAAAGGGGAAAAAGAAGTGTGTGGTAATCATAGGGGCATTTGTCTTCATAGTATAATAGGAAAAGTGTATGGTAGGATACTTATTGACAGAGTTAGAGAAAGAACAGAGAAATTAGTTGGAGAAGAACAGGGAGGCTTTAGGAAGGGAAGAGGTTGTGTGGATCAGATATTCATTCTTAGATCTTTAGTGGAAAAGTTTCTAGAGAAGGGAAAGAAGTTGTATGCGGCTTTCATGGATTTAGAGAAAGCATATAACAGGGTGGATAGACAAGGATTGTGGAAAGTGTTAAGAATATATGGAGTAGATGGGAAGTTGTTGAATGCTGTGAAGAGTATGTAAGATGGTGCTAAGGCTGCAGTGCGTGTGGATGGTGAACTGAGTGAATTTTTCTCTTTGAAAGTTGGCTTGAAACAGGGATGTGTCATGTCTCCATGGTTGTTCAATCTGTACATGGATGGGGTAATAAAAGAGGTACACTTAGGGAAGTGGATGTTGGAGTGGCCCTGGTGAGAGAGGATAGTGTTTGGAAACTCCCTGTTTGTTGTTTGCAGATGATACTGTGTTGTTGAGTGAAGACGAAGGGGAGCTGCAAGGCTTGGTGGATGAGTTTGGGAGAGTGTGTAAGAAACGGAATCTAAAGGTGAATGTAGGGAAGAGTAAAGTGATGGTCTTTGAGAGAGGTGAAGTCAGTGAATGTACAGCGAGGTTGGATGGTGAGAAATTGGAAAATGTGAGTACGTTTAAGTACTTGGGTAGTGTGATGAGTAAGGATGGAGGTTTGGAGGGTGAAGTGCTTGAAAGGGTACAGCAGGGAAGAAAGGTTGCTGGTTCTTTGAAAGCAGTGATAAGAAACAGGGAAGTGAGCATGGAAGTGAAAAAGTTACTACATGACAGTATTGTGATACCAACTCTAACGTGTGGAAGTGAAGCTTGGACGTTGTTGGAAGGACACGTCAAGAGTGAGAGCAGTGGAAATGAGTTATTTAAGAGGAGCCTGTGGAGTCACATGGAGAGACAGGGTGACGAATGAGGATATAAAGGAGCGTTGTGGTGTGGATGTGGATGTGATAGGAAGCGTTATGAGGAACACACTGAGGTGGTTTGGCCATGTGGAGAGGATGGAGGGTGAAAGACTGACGAAGAGAGTGTATGTGAGTGCGGTGGAGGGGGGAAGAGGGAGGGGGAGGCCGAGGATGAGATGGAGGGATGGGGTGGAGAGGTATATGAGAGAGGGGGGTTTGAGTTGGGAGCAGGGCAGTGAAATGGCGGGGGACAGGGCGACTTGGAGGCGATTTGTTTGTGGCCACCCCAAACGGGATTGAGACGTCTGGCAATAGATAGATAGATAGTTATACTAAAGGAGGGGGGAGGTCTCTTGTGGCGTTTATCCCCCTATCACATTCCAGTACTATTTTACGCCATAACCAGGTGACGAACGCCTAGCGTGAGCAGCAAATTTATTTATGGTACGAAAAACGGGAACGTCAGATACTTTCGTCAATAATGGCTCTTAGTTTTTATAGTACGGCCATAAAACATCGGTCAGGAACGTTAACAGTAAAGTTTGGTCAGTTTAGCCACTTTCGATATTAGAAAAACAGTAGCCTACAATCGCATGATGAGTGGCAATATTAAATAATATAATATTAACCTTTACGGTTAGCATGAGCTTCCTCATGTAGCCATTTCTTTGTTCGTTTATCAAACCTGAGAGATGTTTACGCTTCGATGTCAGTTTCCTGACTGACAGCAACAGTCAGCGTGACAGGCGCTCTGCTGATCTGCAGTGCAGCACTCAGTATTGTCACCAGAATTTAATGTTAAATCCCATTAAACAAATTTCTAATTACCACTATTTTTTGTTACTCTAAAAGACTAGTGTAATTTTTGCCTGCAATTATTCAGTTATTATTGTTTATACAACGTTCATGCACGTGGAACCAATTAATATAACCACCATTCTCGACGTACTTTTATTTTTTTTTATAGTTATTTATTTTTATAATACACATCCTGAGGACGGGAGGCCCCACCAGTGATCGGAGGCCCTACACACTGAGCGTAGTGAGCGTATAGGAAAGACCGGCCCTGTATCCACATTCGTCAACAAATATCTATCTGTTGGTATTTTTATTTTCAAATTTCTCTCTCTCTCTCTCTCTCTCTCTCTCTCTCTCTCTCTCCGGGCCCCATTTTCTTCACACACAAATAATTTTCTATTTTTCAAGGGGAACTGCGCAAAATTGAACCCTTTCACTATAACCTCCTTATATTTCCCTTTATTCATGCTTATTTCAGACGGTTTTCCTCCGCTTAGGGTAGGCCTCTCGCACTGGAGGGGTTCATGGAGGCTGTCTCTAACCCCTCCAGGTCCAAAAGCTCCCCCAAGAAAAATAAAAAAGTAATTAAATCCAAAAATTAAAAAAAAATAAATCTATCATCTGAGGAAAAGAGGCTGACTAATCCACCTCAATTTTTTATTCTATTAATTCCACCTCCAGAGGATTTTATTCAGCTCAAGGAGGATTTATTTCCAACAATGGGAGTGTAGCTTTTAAAAATCCCCCTAATCCTATGGTATCAGGATATATAATAAATCCTTTGCTATAATTAAAAGTATTATTAAAAAAAAAAAAATGATGGCGATGATTTTGTCATACATTACCCTCATTTATTGTTTAATTTATTTTTTTATCTATTGTTGTGATACATGTGTGATGGACAATTTAGATTTGATGTGTGTGTGTGTGTGTGTGTGTGTGTGTGTGTATGTGTGTGTGTGCCATCTGACTGCCCACTCTCCAACTCACACACCCCTCCCTCATACACCTCTCCACCCCATCCCTCCATCTCATCCTCGTCCTCCCCTTCCTCTCCCCCCTCCACCTCACTCACACTCTCCTAGTCAGTCTCTCATTTTCTCTGAAGGGATTAAGAGAGTCGGTAGAGATAATTTGTAGTTTTTATTATTTTTACAAACGAGCTTAATTGCGTCATCACAATCCGGGTGACTCTCTCTCTCTCTCTCTCTCTCTCTCTCTCTCTCTCTTTTAATGGAATCGTTCATTTTGTCTGTAAAACTGATGTGTGTGTTTGTGTATGCTTTTTAAATTATTTATTTATGTGGGATAATTGATTTCGCAGGCAAAAACTTACACACACACACACACACACACACACACACACACACACACACACACACGAGGAAAGCCAAGGAATGCAGACACACACACACAAATACGGACATCTAGACAAACAGACAGACAGGCAGACAAACAGACAGAGGCAGACAGACAGTGAGAGAGAAAGACAGACGGATGGAGAAACGGAGAATGAAAAGACAGTTAGACAGACACGAACAGACACAGATAGAAAAAGAGAGAACGAGAAGACATATAGACAGACAGACAAAAACACAACCAAAGACAGCAAAAAAATAAAAAGGGAGAGACGGATATAAATACAGACATCTAAACAGACAGACAGAAAGACAGGTGGACGGGCCGACAGACAGCAGTGAAGGGAAAGGGGCGTGACAGTAACAAAGACCCCCCTCCCCTCCTCCCCGTTTTCTGTGGCCACAAAAAACGGGGTGTACAGAGCAACCTTTTGCGGGGCCCGGCTTATCACACGTTCTCTCTCTCTCTCCTATTCTGTTTTATTCTATTATTTTTCTTTCCTTTTCTCTCCTTGCTTTCTCTCTCTCTCTCTCTCTCTCTCTCTCTCTCTCCAATTCTATTTTATTCTATTATTTTTCTTTCCTTTTCTCTCCTTGCTTTCTCTCTCTCTCTCTCTCTCTCTCTCTCTCTCTCAACATGTCTGCCTTATCCTATATAGTTTTTGCCTGCGTAACTTTCTTCCTTATCATAATTGTTACCTCCCCCTCCGTCTCCCCTCTCCCTCCCCCTCCCCCTCCCCCCTCCTCTGCTTTCTTCACTTGGACCTGTTAGCCTTATCCTGTTCCTCCATCTCTCTCTCTCTTTCCATCTTCCTCTTCCTTTTTTTCTTCTTTCGTCTCTATCTCAATTTCTGAGTTTAATTTCCTTCTATAGCATTCTTTCCTCTGTCTGTCTTACAATTTATCTGCTATCTCTTCCCACTTCTCTTTCTCCTCCCCCACCTCCTCCTCCTCCTCCCCCACCTCCTCCTCCTCCTCCTCCTCCTCCTCCTCTTTCTCCTCTTTTCTATTCTTCATTATGATAATAATAATTATGAAGGAAAGAAAGACAATTGAGGGAGTGTAAAGTTACCCTCTTTTGTCTTTCTTTCCCTCATTCTTTCCTCTTCCTTCTGCCTGTGGGTGACCCTACACTGAGTGACAAGCCAAATGGTTTCCTGTACACCAGGAAACCATTTACAACGCTGGGTGGTAACCATATAACCAAATTATGGCGCCTGGTGGCTTAGTGGGTAATTATTGCACTCCAATCGGATTGAGCCGGTGAAGGTTTATATCCAAGGGATGGCTGGGGTTTATTGCTCACTTAATGCCACTCAGGGATGACTGAGGCTGGTCACTCTCACCTTAAATGTCGGGGCCAACTGCCTAGCCCCGAGCTCCTACGCTCCTCATGGGGCAATGTGGGATTGGATGATGGATGGGTTAATGGATTATTATTGTGCTCCTCCTCCTCCTCCGCCTCTCCGTATCCGCAAAACGAAGGAAATTAATGCAGATAATGCCGTATGAGTGAATGGTTGGTCGTTTTACATCTCTCTCTCTCTCTCTCTCTCTCTCTCTCTCTACTTACTGTATATGTATATATGCATATACATATATGAAGACAGAGAGGGAGAGGGGGGAGGGGAGGAAGGAAGGAGAAGAAGGGTAAGTAGGACAGGAAGGAGAAGGGAGAAGAAAGAGGGAGGGGATGGAAAAATAAAAGGAAGGTGGGGAAGGGATGGGGAGAGGGAAGAAAAAGATGGAAAAAAGGAGGGGGAAGAAAAAGGAGAACGGGGAAGGGGATGGTAGAGGGAGGGAGAAGGGGAGGGAAGGGGAGGAAGGAAGGTGAGGGAGAGAAGAGTGAGAATGGAGATTGAATAAGAGGAAAGCAGGTGAGGGAGAGGGAGAGGAAGGGGGAAGTGTGAGGAAGAAAAGGTCAGGAGGAGTGGAAGGAGGGGGAGGGGAATGGCAGGGAAGGGTGAGAGAGAGAAAGGCCAAGAGAGAGAGAGAAAGGGAGAGGGGGGGATTAAAGTATTAAAAACTCTACGAAATTAACACTCCGTATATGGCTAACCCCCCCCCCCTCTCTCTCTCTCTCTCTCTCAACGAATTTACAGGTATATTTCTTACAAGGTTCAGACGGTTTTATACAGCTTGGGCAAATCACCTTTAATGTCAGAGGGATTAATAGAGGCTTAATGTAATCTTCAAAGGCAAAAAAATCCATCAAAATTAAGTGGTCTAAAAAAATAATATAATCGCCATCGTCTAGCCATTTTTAACACTAGAACGTGGTGCTTGTCACGAAGAAGTGCTTAACTTTCCTAATACCTACACTCCGTTCACTGAAACTTGGTAGACTTGTTACCTCTCCCACTTCAATGCTTGGCAATAACGAGGGCTTAGCAGGAGAGATAATGAAGGAATAGATAAGAGATAGTGGAGATACAGAGAAGAGGAAGGAAGCAGCATGAGACGATAAAACATGAGATAGAAGAGATGGAGAGACAGTGGGATAAAAAACACGAGAAAGAGAGAAGAGAAAGAGAAAAGAGATAAAGACATGATAGAGAGGAATGATAAAGAAGTGAGATAGATAAAAAAAAACACGAGAAAGAGAGAAGAGATAAAGCAGAGATAGAGAGATAAAAACATGAGACAGAGAAGAAATAAAAAAGAGAAATAGAGAGATAAAAAAAACATGAGATAGAAAGACGAGATAAAGAAGAGAGATAGAGAGAAAATAAACATGATAGAGAGAAGAGATAGATAAGAGCGATTAAAAAAAAAACATGAGATAGGGAGATAAAAAAATGGGCAGATGGGAAATACAAAATAGAGGTAGATGGGAGAGATAAAACCCCGAGAGATAGGGATGGGAGATAAGGATGGATGGATGGATGGAGGAGTTGATCGAGAGATGGACGTCGATGATGCGTCTGGGGCTTTCCACTGATTGATTAATTTAGTAGGTGGTCTGAGTAATGGAACAAGGTATGAGAGAGAGAGAGAGAGAGAGAGAGAGAGAGAGAGAGAGAGAGAGAGAGAGAGAGAGAGCACAGACTTAGAGGTCCTTTTGTGATGGTCAGGTTGATATTAATGAAAGACTTACTCTCTAATTACAAACAGAGAGAGAGAGAGAGAGAGAGAGACTGCTACTTAATTAGTGGGGCGTGTACTCATAACCTTAGGAGGCTCCCAAACACCTCTTCCCATGCGATTTATTCACATCGTTAACCTTCAGACGATTTTCCTCAACAGGAGGCTGAGTGTTGGTGGAGTTAGTGGCTCGTATTCTCGTCGGCTGAGGAGGCTCCCTAACACCTATTCCCTAGCGATTTATTTTTGGACATGGGTGGTTAATATCCTGTTGTATCGTACGTCATTTATGCAGCGTATGGCGACAGTGGAAGGATTTACGTAACACAAAAGACTGGGGGAACTTAATTTACAGTGTTCTTCTTTCTGGCTTGTGGCAAATGAAGCTTTTTACTTTCATAACTTCAAGGGTTCATATCAACTCAGACTTCAAAGCAGTGATTGCCTTTCGAGCAGCCAACGAAACAGTGATGATTAAGGCAACTTTGTCACCATATTCGTAACTTCCTCTGACTTTCTCGGATATTTTAAGTGGAAGATTTTTATTCAGATTCTTTTTGAACTCTGACTTTCGAAGCAGTGGTAATTTCTCGAGCAAACAAGGGTGACGAATTTATGGCACTTCATTAGACAATAAAGCAGTGATGGATACAGGGAACTTCATCTGCATAATCTTAATATTTTCTTACCTTCTCACATATGCTAATGGAAAAATTTTACTTAGCAATTTCCGCCAGCTCATTTTCAGTCTGGGTCTCGAATAATGAGCACTTTTCGAAGCAGTGTTGGACTCGAGCAAGTTCATATGCATAATCTAATATGCTCTTACTTTTCGCTTATATGTAGGGAAAACTTTTATTACGCAATGACAATGAGCACTTTTTTTTTTTTATCACCACTTACTAAACAATAGCAGATTTTCGAACAGCCAAACGATGCAATAAATGAATCGAAAAACCTCATCATAACCTTACTGCTCTCTTACTTTCTCACGTGCGTTAATGAAAGCGTTTTTATCCGGCAAATCCCAGCTCCAAAGGTCTTTTTTTTTTTCTTTAACCTGGACCTCAAAACAATGGCCATTTATCGTTACGCCAAAACGAAGTAGTGATCGAGTCGAGACGATTCGTCTGCATAATGGTACAGTTTGTTTACTCTGGTGGTTTTCACTTAGGTTTTAATGACTGGATTATGAACGTGTCAGTCACTAGAGGCACTCTTCAATTTACTCCACCCCACCCCCATCCTAATCTCCTCCCTATCTTCCTCCCTACCTATCATCCTTCCCTCTCACCCTCCTCTCCATTAATCTTCCTGCATTTTCAACTTTACTCCACCCCACCCCCATCCTCATCTCCTCCCTATCTTCCTGCCTACCTATCTTCCTTCCCTCTCACCCTCCTCTCCATTAATCTTCCTGCATTTTCAACTTTACTCCACCCCATCCCCTATCCTTATCTCCTATCTCCTCTCTATCTTCCTCCCTATCTATCTTCCTTCCCTCTCACCTTTCCCTCCGCTAATCTCCCTGCATTTTCAACTTCTTCTTTCTTCCTTATCTTCCTCTCCCCCTCTCGTATTCTCTTATTGTCTTCCTTTTTCATTTCCGCCATTACCCCACACTCACACTCGTACCACTTCATTTTCAATATATGTCTTCCTCCTCATCCTCTCTTATATTTCATTCCGATCATTCCTTCCATTTCTCTCCCTGTTTCTCATTATTTCCTCCGCTATCGCATTCCTCCCCTCCTCCCATCCCTTCCATTCCCTCCATATCTACTGTATCTTCCTGCGCTTTCTCATTTCTTCCTTAGTAAATTCTTATCTAATTTTCTTAACATTTTTATCGTTTTTCCTTCTCGTCTCTCGTTATTTCTTCAGAGTGTGCTTTCCCTTTCTCTCTCTCTCTCTCTCTCTCTCTCTCTCTCTCTCTCTCTCTCCCATCTTTATCTATCTGATCACCTTCCAGTTCCTATTCCTACTCTCTCTTCTTCTTATTCATGTCTTCCTTTTCATTTCTCTTTCTGTCTCCTCCTCCTCCTCCACTCTCTGTCTTATTCAATAAATCGTTAAGTACTGGGAAAGTTCCATGAGAATAGAAACTAGCAAATGTAACACCAATTTTCAAAAAAGGAAATAAGTCGCACCCAGGAAATTACAGACCAATCAACTTCACATCAGTAGTGTGAAAGTTAATGGAAAAAATCATCCATCCATCCATCCATCAGTCCATCATCCAAATCTATGTTGCCCCATGAGAAGCGTAGGAGCCCGGGGCTAGGCAATTTGGTCCTGACATTTAAGATGAGAGTGACCAGCCTCACTCATCCCTGAGAGGCATTGCATGATCAATAACCTCAACCATCCCTTGGACATAAGCCTTCATCGGCTCAATCCGATTGGAGTGCTGTAATTACCCACTAAATCACCAGGTGCCGTAATTTGGTTATATGGTTACCACCCAGCGTAGTAAATGGTTTCCTGGTGTACAGGAAACCATTAGGCTTGTCACTCAGTGTAGTCACCCACAGGCAGAAGGAAGAGGAAAGAATGAAAGAAAGAAAGAAAAAAGAGTGTAAAGTCACCCGTAGGCAGAAGGACAAGGAAAGAATGAAGTAAAGAAAGACAGAAGAGGAAGGAAGGAATGGAGAGAGGAGAGGAAAGGGCAGACACCCGAGAGCAGCATTACATCGAGTGAGTGGATGGTGAGCGCCCCCACCTACCACTAGAAAAAATCATAGGAGATAAAAATGTTAATTTATCTAGAAGAAAATAATATAATTAAAGACTCGCAGCATGGATTCAGACATCGTCGTTCATGCTTAACTAACTTACTGGATTTCTTTCATGATGTTTACAAATCATATGATGACTCAAGAGTAGTAGCTATAATTTACCTCGACTTTCAGAAAACATTTGACACTGTCCCTCACAAACGTCTCATGAGCAAAATAGAAGCACATGGAATAAAAGGAAATACGCAGAAATGGTTACAAGACTGAATATCAGACTGAAAACAGCGAGTTGTGATAAACGGAAAGGAATCCAAACGGCGTAATGTTACTAACGGTGTTCCCTAAGACTCAGTACTTGGACCAATACTTATTATCTATATAAACGATATTGATGAGGGTCTAAATTGTAAAGTATCCAAATTTGCAGATGATACTAACATAACCAGTAAAGTAACTTCAAAATTACAGTGGCAGCAGTTACAAAATGACCTTAATTCTTTAGCAAGCTGGGCAGAAGAATGGCAAATGAAATTCAACACAGAAAAATGTAAAGTACTTCATTTTGGAAATAACAAAGTCCATGCGAATTACAAAATTAATAATATCCAGTTATCAAGTACAGACAATGAAAAGGATCTTGGTGTGATAATATCAAATGACCTAAAACCAAGTAAACAGTGCACCGAGGCGGTTAAAATTGCAAAACGCTGGTGGGTTTTATTGGAAGAACTTTCGCGTTAATATCAGAAAAAGTCATACTTGCCTTGTACAACTTGTTAGTGAGCCCTCATCTTGAGTATTGTGTGCAGTTCTGGTCTCCATACTACAGGAAGGACATAGAAAAATTAGAGAAAATACAGCAAAGAATCACAAAAATGATACCACGTCTTAGAAACAAACCATATGAGGAACACCTTGAAGAACTTAAATTATTTAGCCTAGCAAAGTGCAGGTTAAGAGGTAACCTTATTGAAGTTTTCAAAATCATGAAAGGATATGACAACTTAGACATGAATAAATATTTTGATATTGACCGGTCGAGTCAAACCAGAAGTAATGGTTGCAAAATTATGGGAAGCATTTCCAGTCCCATGAAGCAAAATACTTCTTCTTTAACAGAGTCATAAATATCTAGAAAAGATTACTCTCAGATAGTGTGAACAGTATCTCAGTTAAGACATTCAAAAACAAAATAGACAAGTATTTGCACAAGAATCCTCAGCTGACTCTTTTTCTGTCCGAATAACTTGTTTTTACAAGTATGTGTAAGTTCATTCCCTTTTTGTCCACAAGACACCCCGTAAACAACGTACCTGTACATAGCGTTGCATCATGTCATTATAAATTTTTCAGTTTATTCAATACAAATTAAGTAATATAAGCACAGATTAGGATCTGCACAGATAGCCATGAGTTAACGGTCACTACTCTTACTTCCGACCTGTGATGGGCTTTGGATCACTGAGGGTCCCTGTTATCCAAGTGACCACCATCGGGATTTTTTTAATGTACAGGGGTCACTGCTTCAGGAGGAAACTTGTGTACTTGTCCCACATGGGAGAGTTCTTAGTCTCTGAAGTGAACGGCACTAGGGCTTGATTGACTGCTGCCTGCCTAAAAAGCGCCAGGCAAGGTTGCTGCACCACCCCTAAACATCCACTCTGTGCACTGTACATCCACTCTGTGCACTGTGTAATCCCCTTTTGTCTATAAGACACCCCATCTTATATATTTTTCAATCTCCCCAATGCAAAGAAAGTAATATAAGCACAGATTAGGATCTACACAGATAGCCCTGAGTTAATGGTCACTACTCTCACTTTCGACCTGTGATGGGCTGTGGATCACTTAGGGTCCCTGTTAGTGACCACCATCAGGATTTTTTTTTTTTAATGTACCAGGGGTCACTGCTTCAGGAGGAAACTTGTGTACTTGTCCCACATGGGAGAGTTCCTTGTCTCAGTGGAGTGAACGGAGCTAGGGCCTGATTGACTGCTGCCTACCTTAAAAGCACCAGGTAAGGATGCCGCACCACTCCTAAACATCCACACTGTGCAGTGTGTAGTTTCCACGTTATGTCCACAGGCGCCCCATTAACTCAATGTACCGGTTTATAATGTCATGTCGTAACTATTAGTTTATTTGGTTACTTTCTCTTTCAGGTTACTCAAACAGGTAGCTTATAGACAAAGTATTATAGAATGTGACTTTTCTTTTCCAGTATTTCCTGTGAAATTTCCATGTCAGTTTTTTCATGCTGCATGGTGGTTTTGCTCACTTTTTCCTGGAGGGTTTAGGGGTGGGGGGAGCCTTCTTGCTTGAGTATCCTTATCCTTCAGCATCTAGAGTTAGATCTTGTAGTCATAGTTTTCGCTGTAACAAGCAGCCTCGAAAGGACCATAAGGTCTGTTGCTGTTTGCTCTCCAATGTAATCCAATGTAATCCTCCTCCTGTATACTGCCCAATCTAGCACACCTGTTAACTTCATTGACCAAGTGCACATATGTTTCATGCATGATTGGTTTTAAAACGTTCATCCATCAAATACGTACACACACACACACACACACACACACACACACACACACACACACACACACACACACACACACACACGTACGCACCCATACGTACACACCTTCACACATATTCACACACACACACACACACACACACACACACACACACACACACACACACACACACACACACACTCGTAAATGATTTCTTATTCAGGCACACATCAGTACACTTATCTACATACACATTTAAGAAAGGTCTCTCTCTCCCTCTCTCTCTCTCTCTCTCTCTCTCTCTCTCTCTCTCTCTCACACACACACACACACACACACACACACATACATACATACACTTCTGACGTCCGACCACGATTGGGAAAATGAAAACAAATGGAAACGAAACAGTGAACTATCTTTCATCTGAGAGAGAGAGAGAGAGAGAGAGAGAGAGAGAGAGAGAGAGAGAGAGAGGGGACAGATACCAGACCTGGCTCAGTTAAAACATATGTGGTATGTAATTCACCGGGTCGGGTCGGTCAGGATCACTTGATGGTCGTGATCGTCAGCTTTTACCCTCCCGGAAGGGAGCTGAGAGCTCATATAGTCCGATCTAAGGGCAAGGCTATGACCTTCACACACCCACACACCCGTCCCCTTGCTCAAGGGGGACAGTAACCACCCACTTAGTCAGTGAAACTTTTCGCAACCTGAGCGAGGCGCGAACTCCCGTCCACCAGTTGGCAAGCGAGAGCGTTACCACTGCACCAGCGAGCGGTGTGTGTGTGTGTGTGTGTGTGTGTGTGTGTGCCTAGATCCTTATTATCTTCATGACTTTATATGGCAAAGAAAACGGAGAATGGTAAACAATTAAAGCAACTATAGGGGTAACTTTTCTATTTTCCCTTCCCTCACATTATTATCTCATTATCTTTTTTTATCTCCTGTTGCCTCCCTTATCCTTGCTATACTGACCCGACTCCATCTTTATCAGTATCTTGGAGTCTTTAATATTTTCTTAATAAAGCCTTTTTTTTTCCTAAGATAATAAAGAGGTCAGTTCGTAAGATAAGTCAAGTACTGATTAATTTGGACTTACACACACACACACACACACACACACACACACACACACACATACACACATACACTCACACAGGGCACCCTTTAATTTACGCACACACCAGGACATAAACACACACACACACACACACACACACACACACACACACACACACACACACAGGGCAGTGCCAGTGTGTGTGTAGTGTCATAGTGGTGGACCCAAGATGGAGTTAGGTTGGCCAGGTGGTGAGGGTATCCTTATGAGCCAGTGCTGGGGTGTTTTAGGGAGGGGGGAGGGGGAGGGAGGGAAGGGGAGGGGAAAGGGAGGAGGGAGAGGGAGGGACAGAAGGAAGAAGGAAAACAATATAAGTGCAAAATGATATTATTATGACTGATGAAAATGATGATGATGATGATGATGATTACTTTAACAATAATAATAATAACAATAATAATAATAATATCAGTGTATCAAAATGAGAAGTAGAAGGAAGATGAGGAAAAGATGAGGAGAGGATGAACCAGGAGAAGAAGGAAGAAACAGGAGGACAAGGAACAAAAGAAAATTATAAGATAAAGAAGATAAAGAAAGGAGAAAGAGAAAAATGACAAATGAAAGGAAGAAAAGATGAAGACAGAAAATGAAGAAAAAGATGAAGAAGAAAGAGGTGGAGGCAAAGGAAGAGGATGAGATGAAGAAAGACAATGGAGGAAGATAAAAGATGACTCAGGAGGAGGAGGAGGAGGAGGAGGAGGAGGAGGAGGAGGAGGAGGAGGAGGGAAGGCTTGGGTGTGTGTGGGAATATTTGACGATGCCTTGGGAGACTTCCTTTACACAATTTTCTAAAGATTTTTGCATACGAACTCTGATCTAAGAGAGAGAGAGAGAGAGAGAGAGAGAGAGAGAGAGAGAGAGAGAGAGAGAGAGTGGAAAGATGAGATATGAAATAATCACTAACACATTTTAAACACAGATAGGCAGACAGATAGACAGATAGGCAGACAGACAGATAGATATAGATAGACAGACAGATAGACGGATATAGATAGATAGATAGATAGATAGATAGATAGGCAGATACATAGACAGACAGACAGGTAGATATAAAAAACAGATATAGAGAATATAAAATAAAAACAGACACACGATAATCTCAAGGGAAATCAAACACAAATGAAACATAAACATATAAAAGCAAACAAAAGTGAAAGGATGCACACATGTACGTAGAGAAAAGTACACACAGATGAAGGAAAACAGGTATACATAAAAACAGACATAAATACAGACATAGATGGCAGAGAAGGTGCTTTACGACCCAAAAAAAATAAGAAAGGGTGAAAGTTTTAATATTTATAAAGAATTAATTGTATAAGAAATGATGACTATTTAAAGATTCTGGTGTTTTAGGTGGTGAGTGGGAGAAAGCTAACTCTCTCTCTCTCTCTCTCTCTCTCTCTCTGCCGGACCACTGAGTAAAACAAGGTAAGACCTGTTTATACACGGACTCTCTCTCTCTCTCTCTCTCTCTCTCTCTCTCTCTCAGCGGTAAAAATCCATGCGCCTGGGAATAAGGGAAAAGAACAAAATTATACAAGAAAGCGAAAAAATTATACTGCCGAGGAATTCATTGTCCATTTCCCCCCTCACCTCCTCCTTCCCCTCCCGTCCCCACCATGCCTCCCCCTTCCCCTCCCCATACTGTTCCCACTCCCCTACCCCCTCCTGTTCCCCTCCCCCTACCCCTTCCCGCTTTTCATATCCTCTCCCCTCTCTCTTCCTTTCCCCTTCTCCTCCCCCTCCCCCTTTCCCTCCCCTCTCCTTCCTGGGGTGGGGACACGCCTAGGGGAGGTCAGGGGGTCACTGGGAGCCTGCGTGGGGTCAAAGGTCAGAGGAGAGGGGTTAGGGAGGTGAGAGGTGTAAGAGAGGGGAGGGTGGAGATGGGATGGGGAGAGAGAGAGAGAGAGAGAGAGAGAGAGAGAGAGAGAGAGTAGCAAAGGAGGGAAGGTAAGGGAAGGAACCGAGATAAAAAAGGAAAAGAAGGAAAAGAAATGGGGAGGGGGAGGGGAAAGGGAAACCAAAAAGAGGGGAGGGAAGCTTATGACAGAGGACAGGGATAGTGGGGGAGGGGAGAGGGGAAAGAAAGAGAGGGGGGAAGAAAAGGCAATAAGAGGGCAAAGCGAAGAGGAGGGGAAGGAAGGGAGGGGAAGAGGGGAGGGAAGGAGAGGGAAGGAAGGGAGGAAGAGAGGAAGAGGTATAATCAATCAAGGATGGTATAATCAAGAGAGAGAGAGAGAGAGAGAGAGAGAGAGAGAGAGAGAGAGAGAGAGAGAGAATAAATGCAAGAGGCTAATAATTCACCTCAGTAGATGAATTAAAAGTTGCGAGGCATGGGCGTGGCGAAATTGTGTGTGTGTGTGTGTGTGTGTGTGTGTGTGTGTGTGTGTCAGTTAAGGGCGTGGGAGAGTGTGGGAGCGGCCCTCTCTCTCTCTCTCTCTCTCTCTCTCTCTCTCTCTCTAATCGCCTTCCTTATACGTCGCATCCACCATAAACTCATGCGTCCAATTAATGATGTTATGGTTGCCACCCAGCGTAGCAAATGATTTTCTGGGGTACGAGATACCGCTTGGCCCGTCACTCAATGTAAAATCACCCGGACACAGCGTTACATCGAGTGGATGGTGGATGAACAGTTGATGTGTACAAGAAAAATATTAACTGGCAAAGAGAAAGTAGTACCAGTAGTGCTACAGCGAGCAAGCATCCCTCTAGAGCTGAGAGAGAGAGAGAGAGAGAGAGAGAGAGAGAGAGAGAGAGAGAGAGAGAGAGAGAGAGACAGACAGACAGACAGACAGAGACAGAGAGACAGAGAGAGAGAATAAAAAGAAAAGAAAGGAACAAAACAAAGATGCAGTGAGAAAAGGTTAAGCGATAATTGAATTTTGAGAGAGAGAGAGAGAGAGAGAGAGAGAGAGAGAGAGAGAGAGAGAGAGAGAGAGAAACCCACCCCTGGAAAATTAGTCGCCAGTCAATTTTTCGACCAATACAAAGAAAAAAAAAAAAGTTGAAATGCATGCATAACTTTGGAAAGGAATGCAGAGTAAATGGAAAAGCAAACTGATTATAAAGGTGAAACGAAGAATTATGGGAAAGATACGAAGAATGTAAAATATACGAAGATTTATGAAAAAGATACGAAGAATTATGAAAAAGATATAAAGAATTATGAAAAAGATTCGATGAATTATGAAAAAGATATGAAGAATTATGAAGACGATACGATGAATTATGAAAAAAGATATGAAGAATTATGAAGACGATACGATGAATTTTGAAGAAAGATACGATGAATTATGAATTATGAAAGATACGATGAATTATGAAAAAAATACGAAGAATTAAGAAAAAGATACGATGAATTATGAAAAATATTCGATGAATTATGAGATATGAAGAATTATGAAAAAGATACGATGAATTATGAAAAAAGATATGAAGAATTATGGGAAAAGATACGAAGAATTATGGGAAAAGATACGAAGAATTATATAGGAAAAGATACGAAGAATTATATAGGAAAAGATACGAAGATGTATGGGGAAAAGATACGAAGATTTATGAAAAAGACAAATTATGAAACTGATACGAAGAATTATGGAAAAAGATAGGAATAATTTTGGGAAAACTGAGAGAATATGGGTTAGGAAGATGATGGAAAACGATGTGGAAATTTCAAAAAGGATCGTTCAATGAATAAAAATATATGAAACAAACTACCATATTAGGTCTGGAAAATGATGAATATATGATGTGAAAAAACGGAGAGAGAGAGAGAGAGAGAGAGAGAGAGAGAGAGAGATTCATTATAACTTTAACCTAACATATGCTCAAAAAATTTCACCTGTGCCGCTAATGATGAAACTTAAAAGAGGGAGGACTCTCTCTCTCTCTCTCTCTCTCTCTCTCTCTCTGTCACCGACTGTACTGACATTAACCACCACGACTATCACCACCATCATCATCATCACCACCACCGCCACCACAACCACCACCACCACCACCACAACCACTACTACCACCACCACAACCACTACTACCACCACCACCACCACTGTCAGCTTCCTTCATTAATTACAGCCACAGTTACCACCATCATCATCATCGTCATTACTACCAATCCATTTGCCAGACGTCAAAGAGAGAGAGAGAGAGAGAGAGAGAGAGAGAGAGAGAGAGGAGAAAAAGAAAGAGAATCAGTGACCAATTCTTACATTTCTCTAGTTGTATTTTCATTGCAATTTTATGTTCATGTTTCCTCAATAATTGTCGGGAGTATTTCTTCACTCTGACTTAACATTTCTGTCTGTCTGTCTGTCTGTCTGTCTCTCTCTCTCTCTCTCCCTTTTTTCTTGCTCTTAAATCACGGTAATTTCTTCCATTTCTTTTTTATGATATTTTTAAGTATTTTATTTATTTGTTTATTCGTGGTACGGGTGTGGGAGAGGGACACCTTCACGTGGTGGCACTGATAGAACCGGGCGGATCCACAGCCAGATACAACACACGTCCCTCAACCCCCTCCCTCTCCCCCATAATAAGAATGATGGATTGCAGAGGGGCACATTAAGCCTGCAGTCCACCGAGTTTACTTTCAGATGAGCCTGGGGTTACTACTACTACTACTACTACCACTACTACTACTACTACTACTACTACTACCGCCACTACTACTACTACCACTACTACTACTACTACTACTACTACTACTACTGCTACTACTACTACTATTACTACCGATAATTCGTTTTTTTTTTTTGGGGGGGGGATGGATTCTTATGACCTGTCCCTTTTTTTTTCTTTTATCTGTTTCTGCAGTGTATTCATCCCACCCATCCACCCATCATCCAGGCC
Source organism: Coenobita brevimanus (assembly GCF_032717465.1). Lineage (NCBI taxonomy): Eukaryota > Metazoa > Arthropoda > Malacostraca > Decapoda > Coenobitidae > Coenobita > Coenobita brevimanus. Next base: position 22,080,436 of record NC_136977.1, read on the forward strand.
TCTATTTTTCAGCATGATGATGATGATGATGATGATGAGGAGGAGGAGGGGGAGGAGGAGGAGATTTTTAATAGTAACAGATACATACATACATACATAGACAGATACATACAAACATACATATACATATAGATAAACAGATGTATGATAAAAAATGTCATACAGTATATATAAACGACTTTTTCTTTCCCATTCCATTTTCTGTCCTTTTGTGGATTATGTTTCTTTTCTTCCTCCTTGAGTTCATACGACATTTGTATTTCCCAATGCTTTGTGTGTTCATATTAGCCATTTATTGACTTTCCTCTGATTTTTCGTGGAAACCGAGGAGGACAAAGGGGGAGGAGGAGGAGGAGGAGGAGGATAAGAAGAAAAAGAAGATGAACAAAATATACAAGAATGTGGAAGAAAAAATGTGAAAGCTGAAAGAAGATAAGGAGGAAGAAGACGAAGTAGAAGAAAGCTCAAAACAAGGGGAACGATGAATACTGAAAAATGAAAGAAACTGGAATCTGAGAATGATGAAAAAATAAATGAAGGTCCTCTCTCTCTCTCTCTCTCTCTCTCTCTCTCTCTCTCTCTCTCTCTCTCTCTCTGACATTTGCCTCAAGAGCTGGTGAAATGCTTCGCAACGTGGGATGGGTGTGGGTGTAAAAGAGTTGAGTGTGTGGGTGTGGGAGTGAAAGAGTTGAGTATGTGGCTGTGGGTGCTGGGGGTGTTGGTAGGTGCAAAAGTAGGGTGTGTGGGTGTGGGTGTAGGTGTGGGTGAGGGTGTGGGAAGATTTGAAGTGTGTGGGTATGGAAGGATGGAAAGGGTGTGTGTGCATCTGTGTGGGTGTGGCCGTGTGTGTAAAGAGAGAGAGAGAGAGAGAGAGAGAGAGAGAGAGAGAGAGAGAGAGAGAGAGAGAGAGAGAGAGAGTACGTTTCCAACTCGTGAAAGGCCAGAAAATCCTCCCACATAATGACAAAAAAAAAAAAAGTTTCATCCTGACATTTAAATAAGGTTAATGCGAAGGAAAATGTTTAACGAAGGTGATATATGGAGTTTTTTTTTTTTTTTTTTTTGTGACGTTAGGGATTATTACCTCGGCCAACGAAGTTGGAAGAGGTTATGTATGCACCTATGTTTGTCTGTCTGTTTGTCCACACGATATCTCTAAAAGTTCTGAATAAATTTAATTGAAATTTTGTGGAAGGGTGGGCCATGGACCAAGGAAGAACTGATTGAATTTGGGGGCGGATTCGGATAAGGATCCTATCCCTCAGATCCGAATCCGTATCCTTTTTAATGGCATCGGTATTGTCGGAGGTATGCACTCTCTGAGTGCTTTCTAATGTTAACTTTACTTTGGGGTGTTGTAGCTTTTTTTTTTTTTTTCTGCAGCCTGCTCCTTACCGTCCCCATTAGGTTAGGGTGATGATGATGATGATGATGATGATGATGATGATGATGATAATGATGATATTGATGATGATGATGATGATGATGATGATGATGATGAATATACGAAAGCATTTTCACTACATTTCTGTGATTTGTTGATTGCTAACCATCCCTTCTTTCCTTCCTTATCAATTTTTCCTTCCTTCGTTCCTTCCTTCCCTCTATTCTATCTACTTCCCTCTTTCTCTTTTCTTTCCCTCCATCATTACCCATTCACTTTATATATGCATTCATTTAATTCTTCCTTCCTGTCTTCCCTCCAAAGTCAATCCATTTTCTTCTTCCATTTCTCTCTCTTTTCTTCTCTCTAATTTTCCCTCTTCCTTCCTAACCCTCCCTCCCTCCCTCCCTCCCTTCCATCCTTCCTTCTGTTCTCCTAATCCTTCTATTCCTCCTTCTTCCTCCCTCCCTCCCTTCCATCCTTCCTTCCTTCCTCCCTCCTTCCTTTCCTCCCTCCCCTCCCCCCCTTCTCGTACCTAACTTTCACCTGGGCAAAAGGTTCACATCATCACCCTTGTGTGTGTGTGTGTGTGTGTGTGTGTGTGTGTGTGTGTGTGTGTGTGTGTGTGTGTGTGTGTGTGTGTGTGTGTGTGAAGGATCACATCAGCATCCCTTCCCTGTGTGTGTGTGTGTGTGTGTGTGTGTGTGTGTGTGTGTGTGTGTGTGTGTGTGTGTGTGTGTGTGTGTGTGTGAAATTAAAATATTGTGTCGGTCCATGTGAATTTACGAGACATCTCTTTCCCTATCCCCCTCTCTCCTGTCTTTCAGCTTGAGAGAGAGAGAGAGAGAGAGAGAGAGAGAGAGAGAGAGAGAGAGAGAGAGAGAGAGAGAGAGAGAGAGAGAGAGAGAGAGAGAGAGAGAGAGAGACAGACAGACAGACAGAGAGGAAGAAAACAAAGAAGTAGTGAGAAAAGGGGTTAAGAGAGAGATAATAATAATTGAGTTTTGAGAGAGAGAGAGAGAGAGAGAGAGAGAGAGAGAGAGAGAGAGAGAGAGAGAGAGAGAGAGAGAGAGAGAGAATACAATGAAGAGAAAGAGAGAGGAAGAAAACAAAGACGCAGTGAGAAAAGGGGTTAAGAGAGAGATAATATTAATTGAGTTTGGGAATATGGTTTAGGTATATGTTCTGGAGTTAATGAGAATGAGAGGGCAAGAGAGGGAGTATGTCTGATGATAAGCAAGAAGTGGAAGGAGAATATAAGAGAGTATGGAACAGTGGGTGCAAGGATTGTATGGGTGAGGATGAAAGTAGGTATACAAGCGTGGGCGATTTTATGTGTGTATGCTCCGACAGAGGACCGAGTGGCAAGAGTGAAAGATGAGTTTTGGGCGAGAGTAGAAGCATGTATGGACAAATCTGAGAGGAGCGAGAGAGTGCTTTTGATTGGAGACATGAATGGCAAAGTTGGGAATGTACGAGTGGATGGAGTGGTTGGTCAGTGGGGTGTGCCAGCTGAAGTAGATGGGAATGGTAGTGCTTTGGTGGACATCTGTGCTGGTAAGGGGTTGGCAATAGCTAACACCTACTTTCGGCATAAGATGATCCACCGGTATACATGGAGAGCAATGAAGAGGATGGATTGTGAACTTGTTGAACGAAAGGCAATGATAGACTACGTGTGTGTGGATGAGCGAATGAGAAGACATGTGTTGGATGCAAGAGTGCGGAGGGGGTGGGGGAATGGAGTATCGGACCATCACCTAGTGATGACCAAGGTAAAGCTGCAAAGAAAATGGTTTAGGAGACGAAGGAGAAGACAGGAGGAAATAGCTCCTGTGAGCAGAGTGGAGAATTTGCAAGATAGTGGGATAATGGCAGAGTATAAGAGCATAGTGGAAGAAAGATTGGGAAGGTACGAGCTAGAGAAGATGGAAGGGATGGAAGACGTATGTGAGATATTTACGGAAGAGATAGGCGCAGCGTGTGAGGTGGTTTGTGGAGTGAGGAGGAGATGCAAGGGTGTGCATGGGACAGCATGGTGGAATGATGAGGTGAAACGAGCTGTGGAACAAAAGAAGAAGGCATATAGTGAATGGTTAGCGAGTAGAGGTAGGGTAGAAGATAAGAGAGAGCAGAAAGAGGTATATGTGAGCAGGAGAAGGGAGGTGAAGAGACTGCTGAAGGAGAGTAAGAAGAAAGTGGATGAAGAGTTTGGGAGGAATCTGAGTGTGAAATGGAGGGAGAGTAAGAAATTGTTTTGGAAGGAGGTAAAGAAAGTAAGGCAGTGTGAAAGGGGAAATAGTAGGGGAGTGAAAGATAGGAATAATAGATTGTTGGTGGAGAAGAGAGAGAAATTGAGGAGATGGAAGGAGCACTTTGAGGATTTGTTAAATGTAGTGAGAGAGCAATGCGAGTATAAGTGGTTGGGGAATGGCTGGGAAAGAAGAGATGAGAGGAGGGAGGAAGAGATCAGTAGGGCGGAAGTAGTGGAAGCAATGAAGAAGATCAAGTTGGGAAAGGCCCCAGGAATTGATGGAGTGTGTGGTGAAATGCTGAAGTATGGGGGTGAGATTGTTGTGGAGTGGATATGGAAGCTTTGTAGATTGGCTTGGGAAGAGGGAAGGGTTCCAGAGGACTGGAAATCAGGTATAATTGTTCCTTTATACAAAGGAAAAGGGAAGAGAGAAGTATGTGGTAACCATAGGGGTATTTGCCTTCTTAGTGTGACTGGTAAAATATATGGTAGAATATTCATTGATAGGGTTAGGCATATGACAGAGGAGCTAGTTGGAGAAGAACAAGGGGGATTTAGGAAGGGAAAAGGGTGTGTAAATCAGATAATTGTTCTAAGATGTTTAGTGGAGAAGTATCTAGAGAAGGGAAAGAAAGTGTATTGCTGCCTTCATGGACTTGGAGAAAGTTTATGACAGAATAGATAGGCAAGGTATGTGGAAGGTATTAAGAATATATGGAGTGGAGGGGAAATTGTTGAGTGCTGTGAAGAGTATGTAGGAAGGAGCTAGGGCTACGGTGAGAGTGGATGGTGAGCTGAGTGAGTTCTTTGATCTCAGTGTGGAACTGAAACAGGGTTGTGTGATGTCTCCATGGCTGTTTAATATATACATGGATGGGGTTTTAAAGGAGGTGCAAGGTAGGGCAGTGGATGTGGGGGTGGCCCTAATGAATAAGGATGAGATTTGGAAGATTCCGGTGTTGCTGTTTGCTGATGATACAGTATTGTTGAGTGAAGATGAATGGGTGTTGCAAGGTTTGGTGAATGAATTTGGGACAGTGTGTAGGAGGAGGAAGCTGAAAGTTAACGTAAACAAAAGTAAAGTTATGGTGTTTGAGAGGAATGAAGTCACAGAATGTACAGTGAGGTTGGATGGTGAGGATATGGAGAAAATGAGTGCATTCAAGTACTTGGGTAGTGTGATGAGTAAGGATGGAACTTTGGGGGATGAAGTGCGTGAAAGGGTACAGCAGGGAAGGAAGGTTGTTGGTTCACTGAAAGCAATGATGAGAAGTAGGGAGGTGAGTATGGTAGTTAAGAAGTCACTGCATGATAATATTGTGATCCCTACCCTGACGTATGGAAGTGAGGCGTGGACCTTGCAAGAGGGGAACAAGTCAAGAGTGAGAGCAGTGGAAATGAGCTACTTGAGAGGAGCATGTGGAGTGACATGGAGGGACAGGTTGACAAATGAAGAAGTGAAGGAACGTTGTGGGGTAGATGTGGATGTGGTTGAAAAGATTAGGAGAAATACACTGAGGTGGTTTGGACATGTGGAGAGAATGGAGAATGAAAGACTGACTAAGAGGGTGTATGTAGGTGAGGTGGAGGAAGGGAGAGGGAGGGGTAGACCGAGGATGAGATTGAGGGATGGAGTTGAGAGGTATATGAGGGAGGGGGGGGTGAGTTGGGGGGAGGGTAGTCAAATGGTGGATGACGGAGCGACTTGGAGGCGTTTTGTCTGCGGCAACCCTTTGCGGGATTAGGGCGTCGGGCTATAGATGGATAGAGAGAGAGAGAGAGAGAGAGAGAGAGAGAGAGAGAGAGAGAGAGAGAGAGAGAGAGAGAGAGAGAGAGAGAGAGAGAGAGAGAGAGAGAGAATATTAATAAATTTTGTGAGTGTGCATGTGGTGTGGTGAGATAGGGTTATAGGGGGGAGGGGGGAGGGGTTTAGGTAGGAGGTAGAGGGGGAGTTAGAGGCAGAGTTAGAGGTGAGGCTAGAGCTAGAGGGAGGGTTAGAAGCAGAGGTAGCGGAGGGGGGATTGGGGAGGGGGAAGGAGGGTTAGGAGAGGTGGTGTATGTGTGAGTGGGGGAGGGGGGAGATAGTTTATGTATATATGTGTGTGGGAGGGAAGAGGGTATATGTGTGTGGGGGGGTGATGGGGTGTATGTGTGTGTGGGGGGAAGGGGGTGTATGTGTGGGGCAGGGGGGTGGCTTAGAGAGGAGGGGGAGGGGAACGTCAAGTATTAACATTAATATGATGCCCTCTATTAACACCACAGACTCCTTCCCCCTTCTGCTGCTCCTCCTTCTGCGTTAGTCATTTTCTGAATTTGTCTTCGTCAGAGGCTTGAGAAGTGAGCTGCCATCTTGGTCCTTATTCTCGTCTTTTATGGAAGCTCTCAAACACCTCATCCTCACCGATTTATTTTTGGATACGGGTAGCTAATGCTTTTTATGTTATATCTGCAGAGTATGGTGATATCAGAGTACAGATGAGAGGGGTGTAATAAGCAAAAAAATCGCTTAGGTAGAGGTGCTTGGGAGCTTCTTTAACCGATAATTATACAGGCCCTTCTCTAAATAATTTCAACCTCCTTATTTACCCAGTTATAATTATCACTTATTTAATCTCAATGTTTGTGATACGATTATGATGAAAGATAATTACAGAAACGTATATACATAATTTCTGAAAAGAATTGGCATCATTTTTTCCTCATTCATTTTCTTTAGTATTGATTAGGAATATTTTGTCATAAACCCTCCTCCGAAACATCATAAACTGAATAATGAAGCATCAATCGCTCGTTCATTCATTCATTCACTTCAGTCATCGAAGTGTACGTTATTCAAGTACAGTGCATCTATTCTGAGAGAGAGAGAGAGAGAGAGAGAGAGAGAGAGAGAGAGAGAGAGAGAGAGAGAGAGAGAGAGAGAGAGAGAGAGAGAGAGAGAGAGAGAGAGAGAGAGAGAGAGAACGGAACTAAACTACACTCTAAGTACAATGATATGGTTTAAAGATACTGTTACCATGGCAACCTCAGCCTCACCTCAGTAGAATACAAATATCAGAATCTCACACGAAACACAACATCTATCTCACGCTTCTGATTCAAAACATATGAACCGCGATTCCCTCATTACCCATAAATAGTTCTAAGTTTTCTAAGTTATAGGCCCATTTTGTCGCCCAAGAAGTTAAAGAGGCAGTTTTGTCTCCCAAGATGGAGTTTAAGATTCGAAGCACGTCTCGGGGCTGCTCGGTTTCTGGCTAAGTAGAATCGAAATATTACCTCCGCCGATCAAAATGTAAACACAGGGGTCGCCGTAAAAGATTATGTGACGAAAAGATCATGGCCTTTTTATATGCTAAACAGGCTATATATGTCATTAATATTAGCCACATGAACCTTAATTTTATATACATATTGCAAATTTAATTATATTTATTACTCACTTGCCCCTGAAGGCCATTTCCTCTACTATAAAGCGAGAACCAGCTGCAACATGACTACTTCCGACCTCTATCTATCTATTGCCAGACGCCTTAATCCCGTAAGGGGTGGCCACAAACTAATCGCCTCCATGTCGCTCTGTCCCCCCGCCATTTCCCTGCCCTGCTCCCAGCTCACATCCCCCTCCCTCATATACCTCTCCACTCCATCCCTCCATCTCATCCTCGGCCTCCTCCTCCCTCTCCCTCCCTCCACCTCACTCACATACACTCTTCTCATCACTCTCACTCTCCATCCTCTCCGCATGGCCAAACCACCTTAATGTGTTACTCCTAACGCTTCCTAGCACATCCACATCCACACCACACCTCTCCTTCACTTCCTTATTTGTCACCCTGTCTCTCCATATGACTCCACATGCTCCTCTCACATAACTCATTTCCACTGCTCTCACTCTTGACTTCTGTCCCTCCAACAACGTCCAAGCATCACTTCCGTACTTTAGAGTTGGTATAACAATACTGTCGTGTAGTAATTTTTTCACTTCCAAGCTCACTTCCCTGTTTCTTATCACTGCTCTCAAGGAGCCAGCAACGTTCGGAGAAATAAGAAGACTGTCTCTGAAAATGCTTCAAATGGAGTCGTATCACTTTGACCGACCCAAATGACGCTGCTTAGTTCCACGGAAGAAGGGTTCAAATCCGACCCATCAGCCTGGAAGACAAAAATGCTCCTGACCATGCCCTTTTCACGTCTTGGGTTCGAAGCAAATGAAGGACTATAATTAGCTTAAAGAGTTTCAAACACTCTAGACAATCTCTTCTAGGTTCTGAAACCATTTTTGCGTCTCGGGTTAGAAGATCATGAAGCGGGACTCGAACCCAAGTGAACATTGGCGATTACATTAATAGTCTCTCATTTAGGTTTGAAACAGCTTCGAGACAGCCTAAAGAAGCAAATGACGTCAAGTGAAGGGGATGTTCAATGAGAGAGACTGTAGTGGTGATCTGTGGTGTTCAGAGACGTGTGCTGCTCTGTGTGTGTTTGCTGCCTGTCTATGTGTTTATTTCTATATATTTCTGTATGTCTTGTTTACTTGTTTGACCTGTTTGTCTGTTTACCTGTCTTTATCTTTTATTCCTGCGGCACTCTGTTCATCTGTCTTTGTCAATCCCAAACTTCATACCTCCCCCCCTTTCTCTCTCTCTCTCTCTCTCGTGAAGTGCCCACGACCAAAGGATCTCCAGTCATCTGCATCCCTACTCAGAAACAACTTGACTACCGTAAGTACGAGTGACTGCTTTAGTTTATATTTCCGTATTTACTGACGCATATTATCGTGTTTACTCAAGTTTTATGGTATATTACGTGAGCAACAATGGGCAGGTATCCAAGTATCATTATCATCATCATCATTATCATCACAATTCTTCTCCCTCCTCGTCATCATCATCATCATCATCTTCATCATTCAGCTCCTCCTCCTCCTCCTCCTCCTCCTCCTCCTCATCATCATCATCATCATCATCATCATCATCATTCTCCTCCTTCTCCTCCTCCTCTTCCTCCTCCTCCTCCTCCTCCTCATCATCATCATCATCATCATCATTCTCCTCCTTCACTGTTTACCTTCAGGCCTTCCACGTGGCACTGTTATTGTTGTTATAAATGCACGTGTTATTGTTTACGTCCTTAATCATCATCATCATCATTCTTCTCCTTCCTCCTCCTCCTCCTCCTCCTCCTCCTCCGCACTCCTCCTCCTCGTCATCATCATCATCATTCTTCGCCTTTCTCTTCCTCCTCCTTCTCCTCCACATCATCATCATCACCATCATAGTTCTTCTCCTTCATCATCATCATCATCATCATCATCATCCATGGAGATTTTTCTAACCATTCTACCAGAGAGGTCGCTTCCCTCCCCCCCCCAAAAAAAAAAAAAATCACAAGCCAAAAATAAATAAATTACCGAACGTTTGGGGCTACAAGGATAATGGAGTTTCTGACAGTAAGGCCGGGTTACCTCACTGGCACCTCTACGTCTGTGTGGTCTATGTATCCCAGCTCTCACTCCCTGACTATACCTGTCAGCTATTACTAGTGCTTTCTGATACACCCGGCTGTCACTGGCACATCAGGGGTACAGAGTGGGGCAAAAGTTATGAGGCTTCTCGTGGTGACTGGTGCTACTCTCTCTCTCTCTCTCTCTCTCTCTCTCTTTTGAGTGCATGGTAGCGAGGTGATTAGACTGGGGGTTTATTGGGGAGGGGCCATGTTGGGTGTGGGGGGAGAGGTGTGATGGGGAAAGGTGTGTGGGGAAGAGGATGAGGGAGGGAAAGTAGGGAGGAGAGGGGGAGGTGTGAAGGGGAGGGTGTGATATTAAGGTCAGAGTTGCATTTTGTTGTCTTTGTCATGTATTTTCATCTATCTTATCTATCTATTTACCTGTCTGTCTGTCTATCTAGGTGGGGACGGTGAGGGTGGGGTAATGGTGGGGTAGGGTACAGGGAGAGGAAAAGCTTTTCTTACATTCATGCTGAAAATAATAATCATAATAATAATAATAATAATAATAATAACAATAATAATAATAATAATAATAATAATAATAATAATAATAATTGTAATAATAATAATAATAATAATAATAATAATAATAAAAATAATAATAGTAATATGGACAATGAACATTAAGACGATGATGATAAAAGTAAGAAGAAGAATGATGACGATGATATGATGTTGATGATGATGATGATACGGTGGAGAAGGAGGAGGAGGAGGAGGAGGAGGAAGAGGAGAGAGGAAGTAGGAGAGATAGGAAGCAAGGTAGAGATAAGGTATAGGAGGAAGGAGGGAAAAAGTAGAACAAAACTCGGAACAAGGTGACGGCTGTGTCACGGGGTTTTTAAATGTATATGCAATATTAAAGGATGATTTTTCAGTAATACTGAGAACAGGACAGGACAATGAATTGTCTTGTGAAAATCAAGCAATGATTACTTTATGCCGGCTTACTTCCCCGATTCTCTAAGGACGAGAATTTATAAACTTTCTCAACAGTACAAAGCAGAGACTAATTACTCACAAATGCTGTTTATTAGTACTGTTAGCCTCTGGAGAAAGTGCCTTCACCCCTGACAATCAATAACTAATGCTATTAATGATAACAGGTTCTTGCTGATGCATTAACTCCTGGTTGCACAACGGATTTTAAGCTTGATACAAAAGGACTGGCCTAAGTACCAGTTATGAATAGCAAAGCGTTTATGCAAACTAGGAGCTATAAGTAAAATAAGCTTAATATGGAAAATAAAACACGAGTTTGCATTATATTAAGCTCAAGGAAAAGGACTGCCAAATTTATTGATTACAATAAAATATATTTATGTTACATTTCAAAATGAATTCAAAATAAGGAGATCACACTCACTCACTCACTCAAAAGCTAAACTCTTAAACCTAGGAAAAAATGAAAAGAAATACTGGTCAAAGAGTGGACTAAGCAGATGACTGTGTGTCGTTGAGGAAGGACACTGCACACGCTAAGTCTCTCGCCAATAACACTAGGTGGAAATTCAGGAACTGGACAACGGCGGCACTGCTACGCACTGGGCCCAATCTGTTTTCACGGTGCTCAAATCTTGACTGAGTTCAAATCGTGAGAAAGAGGCGAGTGTCATAGCCGCATTGCTAACAGCTAGAATGAGCAAAACACGCCCATAATAAATCGCTCAGCGGAAGTGCTAATGTCTCGCACAAGGACGATCACTTATGACACAGTGAAAAATTGTTCTGAGAACACTCCCGACCAGGTGAATACGTAGCGGTTAAACTGAGCGATAAATACTGGGATTCCACTAGAATTCACGGTTTCCCACCAAAGTTGATGTCACGAGTTTATTCAAATACATAATCGTGGCGACTTGTGACATTACGCCCCATGAAAATCAAAAAATTTTTTCTTCAGAAAAATAAAAAATTCAATATACATACATATCAATCCTAACTCAGTCACACAAGATTCACACTGTGGTGTGTGTGTGCTATCCTGCTACAGGAGAAAGTCACAGTCACCATTGAGCGAAAAAAAAATCGTATTTACGTTAATAGAAGCAAGCTTGAGGGAAAAACTCCATGATAATGGTGAAAAATCCTGTACTCAGGTCAAACTGAGTGAAAAGTTCGCTACATTTACGTTAACAACTAATTGTTATGTAGCATAATGTATGTAATACACGGTGTAGGTGTGACAGTTGTGGTGTAACTGTACCTACGTGTAAAATTACACAATGCAAATCAATAGTAAATGATGACAACGAGGCGGAAGAGAAGAGGCACCTGTGAAAGCAATCAAGGTGGAGCATCAAAAGTGTCATTTCTCTCTCTCTGCCTAGCAATCAGTACTTATGTTACAAAAAGTACACTATTTACATTATTAACCAGGAAACGTAGTCAAGGCGTTTCTGCAGGACATCAAACGCTGACCCAGTTTACTGGTTAAACCTTAAACTTAATTAGCGAAAAGACTGGGCGTTTGTGCAGGACATCAAATGCTGCAATTCGCTAAATTAACCAGGGAACGTGGTCAAGAGCGAAGGGACTGGGCATTTCTGCAGGACATCAAATGCTGCAATTCGCTAGGGACCCAGTTTACTGGTTAAACCCTATACCTAATTAGCAAAAGGACTGGGCGTTTGTGCAGGACATCAAACGCTGCAATTTGCTAAATTAACCAGGGAACGTGGTCATGAGCGAAAAGACTGGGCATCTGTGCAGCACATCAAATGCTGCAATTCGCTAATGGAACCTGGTTTGCTGGTTAAACTAACTCTACACTTACAATTAATGACAGGAAGCTGAGAATCCCTACGCAATCTCGGGCAGGCCACATTTTAACACCCACCATGGGTGTGAACATTCATGTGGATAATGTGCATTCTCCGGGAATCCTCTGAGAGGCCCACAGCTCGAGACGTTCCACAAGGTAATTCATACACAGCCTTGGACTGTCTCTGCAGGGTTCTCGAACTTCCCCCTTAACTTATGGTACATATGTACAGTATGTACAGGCCCTGGACATATTGTGTCCTGTGGGGCCAACGGGCGAGACGTCAGGTCTGCACCCACATTACCACTGCCCTGCCTCTCAACTGCTTCAGAGATTATGGGTGTGGGTTCAAATGGCGCAGGAAGGACATGTCCCTGATTGGTGTTACATGGACACACATTGCAGGAACGCACAAAACTCTCTATGTCTCGTCCCATCCCTTGCCAGAAAAAGTCAGCTCGGATACGGCCCTGGGTCTTCCTTTTGCCCATGTGACCTCCTGAGGCTGAACAATGACCCCATTCTAACACTGCTTGGCGGTACTTGGCGGGAACGACAAACTGCAGTCGAACCTCGCCCTCGGGTGTTCATGACTCACGGTAGAGCCGTCCTTGTTTACAAAGGAACTTGGCTTGACCTCCCCGTGAATACTTTATCACTCTACCCTTTTGTTTCTTTCGCATGGCAGCAAATGTCGGGTTTGAATGTTGTTCTTGAACAACAACTTGGCTACACATCAGATCTTCTGGCGATTCAATGGTCACAGGGGTGACACATTTCGGAACCTCAGCAAATGGCTCGTGTTACTGCAGCCAAAGTCTGAGTAGTGTCATCTATGGTGCAACTATGCTTGGCACCTGGAATATTGCCTATGATTAGGTCAAATAAAGGTTCTGGAATGACAACTGCGACTGTCGTACCAGTGTAAAATGGAGATGCCACCTGGATATGTGCCTCAGGGAACAATCTCACTGATCCATCAATAAGGTTAGCTTGGATCTGTCAACCTGTGTATTCCTCAGGCCAAACTAGATTCTGCCTGACAGAGCAACCTGAGGACCCATTGTCTCTCATGACCTTCACAGGAATGTCTCCCATAAACCCTGTTTGAACAAGGAAGGCACTGTCGCCTGTGGGAGGGCCTGTGGAGGAAGCAGCTAGCCACTGATTAGGGTGCTGAATAAATGATGCGGCAAACATGGTGCCCTGAGAACTTGATACCTGAGGGGTTGTACTCACCATCTGAGGAGCTGGAGCATTTACCACCTGTGGAGGAGGGTTCACTGTCGCTGGGGAACTAGTGAACTGCGGGGAAGTACCTGTACTGGTGGGGTTGGCACCACTGTATGCTTGTTGTGGCATAAGGGCTGCATTTGCATCCTCCCTCTGATATACTAAAGTCGATTGTCCTGACTGAGGGTTAAGTGGTTTGTCCTTGCCCTGCTGCTGCTTGAAATACCGGTACTGCTGCTGGTTAGGGTTCTGCTTATCGTACCACTTCCACTCAGGTTTCTGAGTGTTTTGCCCCTGGTCCTTCTTCTGCGGTTTTGGACCTTGGCCATTATTCTGAGAACGGCCTTGTTGCTGGGGTTCAGTCTGAGACGGTTTCCCAGATTTATCAGGTTTCCTGTTCCAGGTATGCTGTTTGCGAGTTTGATACCCGTATGCAGTGAAGAATGCGTCAGCCTTCTTCACCATTTGGCTGGCATCTCTCACCTGGCAGATCTTAAGCTGAGCCATAAGTTCAGTAGGCCACGACTTTTCTAGCTGCGTGCGCAGCATAAGGTCAATTATCCCCTCACGCGTGGAAGGAGTTTCATCTTTCTCCATCCACTCATCTAAGTAAGCAGTAAGCCGGTCAAGAAACTGAACGGCAGTCACTTTATCCTGTAAACGCACGCTCATGAACTGACTCTTGGCATCGTCAACTGTGAGACCGTACGCTTTGACGAGTGCGGCCTTCATCATCTCATACGTGAGATTGTCTCCACGAATTCTGTGGAGAATATCGAGGGCAGGGCCTTCAAACAGGCTAAGAAACTGAAGCCCCTTAGCTGCATCATCCAGCTGGTAAAGTTGAGCCATGTCTTCAAAACAAGCTATGTATGGCTCGATTCGCTCACCTTCCTTGTATAGGGGAAGCTTGATGTGTGGGGTCGCCATATGTGCAGGGATAGTGCTCGTGGAGCTTGGGCCAGCTGCACCAGATGTGTCTGGAGCCAAGGAATCTCGCTTGAGCTTCAACATTTCAAATTCATGTTTTTCGCGTGCTTCTCGCTTGGCACGTTCATGTTCTCGTTCTCTCTCGCGTTGTTGTAACTCGTATTGACGTTCTCTCTCTCATTCCTCACGCTGTTCTCGCTTATGTTCTAACTTGAGTCCGCGTTGTTTTTGTTCGTGTTCGCGCTGTTCTCGCTCGTGTTCGCGTTGTTCTCGCTCGTCTTTGCGTTGGATTCTACGCTCTTCACGAGCATCATTCTCGCGTTGCTGCTCTTGACTAAGCCGAAAGAGGACATAATTCTTTATTTCAGTTGGGTCTGTAAGCCCCATATCTTTAGCTTCCTGTACATAGACGCTTGTGGACATGATGCTAACTCAATCTAAGTAAACTAGTGACTCAGTACTGACTACGATTTTTGCAAAGAGAGATGCCAATAATCAAAAATAAAGAATATAGGCACAGGTTAGTGGTGACCAGTTTTATCTAATTAAACTGGTAAAGAAAGAAAATTAAACAAACAACTGACTGTGAAAACTGTTATGTAAATTAATAACAATGAATTAATAATCACCAGTAAGATAGTGCCTATAGACTTTAATGATAAATACCAAAGTATGAGTGAGTGAGTATTATCTTGTGAATAGCTTTATAGCTAGGAGTTAATATCCTGGAATGAGGTCGCCAATTTTCACAGGGTTTTTAAATGTATATGCAATATTAAAGGTTGATTTTTCAGCAATACTGAGAACAGGACAGGACAATGAATTGTCTTGTGAAAATCAAGCAATGATTACTTTATGCCGGCTTACTTCCCCGATTCTCTAAGGACGAGAATTTATAAACTTTCTCAACAGTACACAGCAGAGACTAATTACTCACAAATGCTGTTTATTAGTACTGTTAGCCTCTGGAGAAAGTGCCTTCACCCCTGACAATCAATAACTAATGCTATTAATGATAACAGGTTCTTGCTGATGCATTAACTCCTGGTTGCACAACGCATTTTAAGCTTGATACAAAAGGACTGGCCTAAGTACCAGTTATGAATAGCAAAGCGTTTATGCAAACTAGGAGCTATAAGTGAAATAAACTTAATATGGAAAATAAAACACGAGTTTACATTACATTAAGCTCAAGAAAAAGAACTGCTAAATTTATTGATTACAATAAAATAAATTTACGTTACATTTCAAAATGAATTCAAAATAAGGAGATCGCACTCACTCACTCGCTCACTCAAAAGCTAAACTCTTAAACCTAGGAAAAAACGAAAAGAAATACTGGTCAAAGAGTGGACTAAGCGGATAATTGGGCATCGTTGAGGAAGGACACTGCACATGCTAAGTCTCTCGCCAATCATGCTAGGCGGAAATTCAGGAACTGGACAACGGCGGCACTGCTACGCACTGGGCCCAACCTGCTTTCACGGCACTCAGATCTTGACTGAGTTCAAATCGTGAGAAAGAGGCGAGTGTCGTAGCCGCATTGCTAACGGCTAGAATGAGCAAAACACGCTCATGATAAATCGCTCAGCGTAAGTGCTAATGTCTCGCACAAGGACGATCACTTATGACAGTGAAAAATTGTTCTGAGAACACTCCCGACCGGGTGAATACGTAGCGGTTAAACTGAGCGATAAATACTGGGATTCCACTAGAATTCGCGGTTTCCCACCAAAGTTGATGTCACGAGTTTATTCAAATACATAATCGCGCCGACTCGTGACAGGCTGAAGAGAGAGGCGGCAGGAAGTAGATGAAAGCTACATCAGGAGGAGGAGGAGGAGGTGGAGGAGAAGGAGTACGAGGACGAAGAAGAAAAGTATAATGTGAGTGAAAGATGTGACTGAGGGGTTAACGAGGGTATGATTGGCTGATAGGCTTCGTGACCCGCCCTGAGTACTTCATTAAAAGAGGTCATGCCAAAACGTGTTATTGTTTACTTCCAGACCGCCCACGTGGCACTGTTATTGTTGATGTTTGAATCCACGTGTTATTGTTTACCTTCAGCCATCTCACGTGGCACTGTTATTGCTGAGGTTTGAATCCACGTGTTATTGTTTACCTTCAGCCATCTCACGTGGCACTGTTATTGCTGAGGTTTGAATCCACGTGTTATTGTTTACCTTCAGCCATCTCACGTGGCACTGTTATTGCTGAGGTTTGAATCCACGTGTTGTTGTTTACTTTCAGACATCTCACGTGGCATTGTTATTGCTGAGGTTTGAATCCACGTGTTATTGTTTACCTTCAGACATCTCACGTGGCACTGTTACTGGTGATGTTTGAGTACAAGTGTCAGTGTTTACCTTCAGGCCTTCCACGTGGCACTGGTGTTGTTGTTATAAGTACACGTGTTACTGTTTACGTTCAGGCTTCCCACGTGGCACTGTTATTGTTGATGTCTGAATCTACGTGTCCCTGTTACTCCTGATGTTATGACAAAACGTGTTAATACTGACGTTCAGAGCCTCCCTCCCCCCCAAACGTGGCACTGTTATTGTGCTGCTAAACACTGGAACTATGAACCTTCTTAAGATCGGGACAATTCTAGTAGCATATTTAAACTAACGTAATAATTTATTCACCTGAAAGTAGATCATAAGAGCCTGAATTTTAATGTAATGAGGCCACATGGGATTGTTATTGTTTAAGTTTGAGACCACGTGGTATTGTTTACATTATGAGACAACGGGGCATTGCTTGTTTACACTGAGACATGTGGGATTGTTACTGTGTACAATGAGACCAGGTGGGATTGTTAGTGTACGTTAGGAGACCACGTAGTATTGTTATTGTTTACATAAGACACGTGGTACTGTTACTGTTTACATTGCAAGACCACGTGCTTTTGTTGTCGTTTTTCCCAGGCAATATTTCAGGCTTCGGCAATTAGTTCCGTCTCACGCAAAGGTAATCTGTTTCTTTATTTATTATCGGTAACTGAGGGGCGTATTTATTTACCGGTTATACGTTTTTGTAATTGCTCAAGAGAAAATGGCAGCACTGTAATTTATTGTTTTGGGGGCAATTATTGGTAAGTAGTATCGTGGGTTATTACAGAGAGAGAGAGAGAAAAA